>NW_015386272.1:89448-128412 GCF_001527695.2 Protobothrops mucrosquamatus | reverse complement strand
GGAAACCTTTCTGTGACTTTATGGAGCCAAAATTTGAATTTGCTGTCAAATTCAATGCACTGGAATTAGACGACAGCGACTTGGCAATATTTATAGCTGTCATTATTCTCAGTGGAGGTAAGTGTGAAAAAGTTTCATAGTTCTCCTTGATTTGCAAAGAATTTAGCCAGGGTGCATGACTTCTGAGCCCCCCAAACATCCCATACTTAGCACACCAGCCTTGTACTTTGGTTTTCGGTCTACTGTACCTTTTCTGCTCAGAACATTAAAATAGAGAATTTGACTGAATCCCTGGCATAATTAGAAATGCCTCCTGAACTGCTTTCATAAATTGGGTGGTCCTGATTTGAAAACTGTACTACTGTATTATGGATAGGCTCTTGTCTCCTGAGGCCTAATTTACCGGTACATATGTGCAATGATCCTGATAGGACAAACATTCTTGAGGGAATTTTTCTCATCCTATTATATGCAGTTTGGAAGATAAATGAAATGAATAATTGCCCTTCATGAAAGAGTTTAAATATCCTCCAAAAAGTATGTATCAGGAGTCCTAGGAGTTCTCACGGTCTCAATTTTTGGATCTGTGTGCAGCTGCTCCATATCCAGTGACTACATATTAGCCAGTTGATTCATTTTAGACTCTGGACTAACTCTACTCATGCTGGTCATTGGATTGGATCCCCTTGGGAAGAAAGATACAAGAATCGTTGTGAAGTAATCCTTGCTTGACCAATCAGATCTTTTGGAGCCCTGGTTTCTTTCTATACCCATTGATTGCCCTTCAATCTGAACCTCTGCTTGTCCTTCAGTTCTTGTTCTTTGGTCCCAGCAAACTGATTTGTCCCTTGTCTCCTGATTGCCTTCAGATTGCTGTCTCTGGGCAGCCCTGGCAGTTCAATCACAAAACTAAGGCCAGGAAAACTATCTTATACCAGAACAAACCATGGAACCCAATATTATTGGTTCTGTTTAATAGTTGTTTGTCAGAGTCTGCAGCAGACGTCTTGAGACTGAACATGGGGCCACCTATAAACAAACAAGTGCCAGGTGGACCTATGTGTTTCTTTGTTATTCTTTACATCCCCAGTGTAACCCTACTGAGTTGAGTTGCTGCTGTTTGTCACCATAGGCATTGCTATGTTTTCCTTATACAGAACCAGACACCACCACCACCACTCTTACATAATTTCAATTCTCTGACTGCTTCTTTCTCTCAACCACATTTGAGAATTGCATGATTCAACAAGTGTTGGGATTAAAGGAGCTTAATTACTATTTGGCACTTTTCACTTGGTACTGCAGCATTAAAGCATGTTGTTAGTTAAACTAAAATCTCATTTAGCAAGAATATACACTGTAAGGATTCTTGAGAAAGATGTTGGGATAAGTGGATTCCTGAATGGCTCTGTCTTCACCTTGATATGACAAATTCAAGAATCTACTCTAAATAATACAATTCAACAAAAGTACAATGAGAAGTACAGTGTCTTGGAATGCAAGATTGTCAGGGGGGAAAATCACCTTCTATCTCAAGAAATTCCTTTGAGTTGGGTGGTACTTTTTGATAATAAATATTAGAAAATGTCCTCCTGCTTGCTTTCCTCAAAACACTGGACACGTAAGGAAAAAAGAAATCTATATACATTTCAAGTATGGATGTTTCAAATATGAATACTTTTTAACCTTTTTTATTTTATTTTAACAGATATTTAGAAATGCAAGGGAGGGAAACAAGGATATAAAGATTTCTAGGTTGTAAAAAATTGAATAAGAATTTTCAAAGGTATATTACTAATACCTTTAAAGATAATTCGAACTATTATTAAAAGCAAATCAGAAATATTAGTTTATGAATTAAGAAACTTTATCCTTATTGTAACAAAAGACAATTGTTACTAATTGCAACCTATCCTTCTTTTAATATTGCTAATAGGTAGATAGATAGTTAAAACAGTTTTAAAAGTTGCCCTAGATAAGAGGAAATAGCTGCATTTCTGAACATGATGGCAAAACACTTCTGGTTGAACTTGATTGATATAGTACAATTTTGTATCCAAAAATTGACTCTGTGTGGGTGGGGGTATGTTTACAATTAAAAAACAAGAGAAAATTCAAATCCATAAGCCAATATTATACACATTGAGTTCTGCTGAAAAGAAATCCGTGAAAATTAATTTCTTCATTAGGTGTGCTTAAATCCATATACCGGTATTTTCAATGCAAGTAGGGCTAAGGTATAAATTCGCATCCTTTCCCATTCTTCTATCCACCTGGAAACTCTAGAATGGGATCTACTAGGACTCTAACTTAGCCTGGATGTGCAAAGTCCAATCCTTGTTAGAGATATTCCAAGCTTTTATTGATCCCTGTGAAGTTTTGGTGCAGCTGTAACTTGTGGTAAAATTTACCAAGTGGTTTTTGCAAACTGGACTGAATTAACTAGTAGACATTTCTAGCAAGGCCTCATTTAGTGCCTGTGAGATTCTTGCATGAGAAAAATTTTCCGTAATTGATTGATTACATGCCATCAAGTTGATGTCAACTCTTAGCTCTTCCAGCAGCAACCCCTATCATCTCTGTAACTGAATCTATCCACTTTGCTATTCAACGTCCTCTTTTCTTTCCTTCTACCTTTCCCAATATTAAAGCCATCTCCAGAGAGCTAGGTCTTTGCATGTCTCCAGAGTAGAGTAATTTGAGTCTAGTCATTTGTGTCTTAAGTGGGAACTCTGGATTGATTTGTTCAATGGTTTGTTTTCTTGGATGTCCACAGTGTTCTCAGGAAGGGTTTGTTTTTTTTTAGATTTTGGATTTTATCCCACACTTATCATTTTTATAAATAACTCAAGATGATGAACACACCTAATTCTCTTTCTTCCTCTTATTTTCTCACAATAACAAACCTGTAGAGTGGATTGGGAGTAACTGGCCCAATGTCACCCAGCTGCCTTTCATGCCTAAGGTGGGACTAGAACTCACATTCTCCTGCTTTCTAGCTGGGTGCCTTAACCACTGGACCAAACTGGAGTCTTCTCCAACACCAAAAGCATCAATACTCTTCCTATTTTGTTTCTTCGGTGTTTTTGTATAACTATTTAATACTTAAAATAGCATCTTCAGTGAACTTGGCAACAAATGTATAATCAGATCAATTGTAAATTAAATTTTTAGAAGGATTTAATATGTATTTGCCTATAGAATACCCCAAAATAAAGCTCCCACAAAATGGGCAATACAATCTGCTGTTTTTACCAGTCTTTTAAATCTTCTTCAGGCGTAATCCAACAGAAAGTACATTCAAGATATTACATATTCCCAATAATTATGCCTGAAGTTGTACAGATTAAAGGTTATCAAGTAATAAATCCACTGGGGTTTGAATAATTGAAACTATTGACAAATGTACACGATTTTGAAGATGAGCATTAAGTCGTAGTTTCCTTCATAGTTTGATCCAGTTTTAATTCTGCTACCAGAATTCTGGCCAAAATGGTCTTTCCTGTGAGACAAGAGGAATGAGATAATCCTTGCCAGTTTCATTTCACTGAAGCTTCATCACCACTTTCCCTGTTGCTCTGGGAATTTCAAGGAAAAGTGGAATAGTTTACAGTAGGAGAGAGGGGATCAGAAGAGATTGCTTCTCCCTTTCCACGGGAGGATTCCCATACTACATTAACAGTCTCCTGTAGAAAAAAGCCATCTGCTAAATACTTCTCTTGGATCCAGTCTAGTTGAAAATACATTTTTTCAGGGCTTGAACTGTTTTATCAGTATAGGAATTGCTGCTTACAGACTGTAAAAGACAAACTCTCATTAAAAAGGACAAACCAGTCAACAATTTTGAGGGATACTCCACCTATTAAGAATCTTTTTTATATAACTTGTAAGATATGTGCAGCCAGTGCTAGTTTCTTTGGATTTAAAGCCTGATTTATTCTGTACTCATTAAAATCAGGCACGCAACTGCTGAGTCACACTGACATTATGATAAGAGTTCCCAGCCAAATGCTTATTCTTGTTCTAAATGAGCTTCAGTAGCAATTGCTCTTAAGAGATAAGAATACATAGGAATTTTGCAAGTGTACATAGAACATAAAATAATTGTTATGAACATTTTGTAAGTGAATGATTAACAGAAAGTATGGTTCTCTTTGAGAATGTTGAAGAATAAAAGAGACTTCCACATTGGATAAAAGCCTATCTCTAAATATGGTCATCTACTTTGGGAACATTGTTTCAGCTTTATATTTTACGTAATTATCAGTCTTTCAAAAATAACTTTGATATTATTGATATTACAGTAACAGTATTCTTAAAGTTTATCTGTAGTTAACTAAACTGCAGTTTAATTTTAAACTAAAAGAACTATAGAAGTTCATTTTTATCTTTTCTGTTTAACGTTTCCTAAAAGGAGAATCCATGACTATTTGGGGACACAGCATGCGTGCCACCCTATGTTAGGACTTTGTCCTAAAGTCTATCTGGAATTTATCTTTAAATGCGTTGAAGTGTCCAACTATTCAAATTCCAATTAGGCTTCATAATTTAAAAAAAAATGCTTCAGCATCATAAGCTTGGCCTTGATTTGGGGGTACTTTAAGAGGAAAGATTCTTGGAGAAAGCATTATGTAGGTTTTCTGGTTTTGGGGGGGGTTTCTTTATCATGATAAACAAGCAAAACAGTGAGAAAATAAGGAAGGGCCTCAAATCAAAGAAGATATCTGGATCTCTTGATAAACTCAGGAAACAAAAATTATGTCTGAGCAAAAAAAATCCTTTTTTTATTGTAGAAAGGATCTGTACAATTCAGTCTGTTTTTGTATTTGCTTGGGATGCAAGGAAGTTACTTTTAGACAAGTTGAATAGTACTATATTGTTAACAACATTAAAGTGAAGCAAGCAAGGGATTTTCTAGGTTTTAAAAAACAGTAGGAAAAGATGCTGCAGACTTTACATTTGCTTAAATGTTATGTTTATGCACAATACCCAGATGTTTTAGGATTTGCAGATTATCAGAATACTATTAAAATCTATGTGATCTCCCCAAAACCAGACAAGTAACATTTTTAAAAAAATATTAACTGCCACATCTCTAAAATGTTTACGCACACATATCCTCCATACATAGCAGACAGATCTAAAAGTTTTGAATAAATGACCTTGAGTGTTACATGAGTAGGCTTCTGTTTGTGCAATATTACATGAACAGAGTTTGTCTCTCATTTCTTTTCTCCTTTTTTTTCCCCTGGAAAAAAAAATCTGTTGTGCTCTTCCAAGCTTCTTGAGCAAATTTGGAACTGGAAGGAGGAAAGAGAGAGGGGAAAGTCTGTTCTAACTGCAGAATCTCTTTTGCTGGCAGAAAGGCATCATAGGATATAACTCTTAAAATAATATAAGCCCAGTATGCCTACTCTTTTTGACACAGCTTTTCTGTGGGTCCTTTTTTACACTCTAGTGTTATTCCTTCCTCGTTTTTTTAAAGTAGAATATTAGTACTGCTTATTTTTTATGGATTGAGTTTAGAATTCGGTAGTGGTAGCGATAACCTTATGATTTCTGAGAAAAAATAAAACACTTGAGAAAAATGATTCTATATGCTTGTTATGTAAATATTTAGGGGGATTATAACATTTCCTATAACATTAGGTCTAGTTAGTCAGCGTGAATTATAATGTAAAAACCCAAGTTATGAAGATACTATCGAGTAATTCAGTTCCAGTTTATATGGAATGCTGCCTTTTTTTGACACCTAGGGTAAATAAGTCATTTTGTGGTTTGTATAATCAGGTTGTAAATCCTTACAAGAACTAGTTCAGCCTACATGAACTCCTTTAAACAGACACAGAGCTGATTTCTTGCTTTCTTGTCTGTTATTGTTTTAACTTCCTTCACTTAACACCATACAATTTCTATGACCTTGAATAAAATCAAATTCCAGTGACAAAACTGGGAACTTAAACCTGGCAATGTAATCAACAGCTTTATTTAAATAACTTAATAGCAGTCAATTTGGGCCTCTGGAGTTTGAGCTGCAAGCTTAATTGATCAAGGAAGTTGCCCTTTCGTGTATAAGAATTGTTCTATAAAAACTGCAGGAATGGCCACCATGAAATATCCGGTATTTATAGGCCAAACCAGGGAAATGACATTGGGTTTTCTGTTAGGTATCCAAAGACTTGCACAACTCCTAAAGTCATCCTTTGTTGATTTCAGTCTTCTTCCCTTTATTCTTTGATGATGGAGGAACTTTGTCATGTGAGGGTGTCATTTGCTCTGTTCCCTCCTCTGTTCAGGCTGTAAATCCTAGAGAACAACAGATCAGCCTCCTTTTGTTGGTGTTGTGTGACTTGCATCATCATTATCATTGTCCCCATGAGCATTCTGAATGGGACAAATGGAAATGTCTTACAGCACAGCTGGAGGGCACTAGATTAGTGAAAGCTGTACAGTACACCTTATCCAGACATCTGAGCCTGTACCCGATGCCCTCATACATAACAAGATGACACCCAGCTTGTCCACTTACTTGAATGACTTAGCAATTGTTTTACTTATTAACTTTCACCTTGCAGCATGAAACCAGTGGATTCTGGTCATTAAGATGTGGTTTCACATTGCCAAGTGAGTTTAGGAGATTATATATTATCAAGAGAGGCAGCAATGGTCACTTGCAGATGTTGTCAAAATAGGAACATTGTGCACAGTTGTTAGCAACATTTGGCTGTATTTTCATCCCTTTCGCTTCTAGAATTGTAGAGTTTCTCCATTTGTCCAAAAGTGCAACACAAAGACAGGAATACAATTAAGTTGTGGACCTGGTGTCTACCTGGTGGAGAGCTAGCTGAATGTTGTCAACAACTGCATGTCAAATAAAAATCATAAACAAATGGCAAGAAAAATACAATGGAAAGAAGTACAGGTAAAATTATGTGTGAAGGGAGAATCACTACTGAACTGAAACTAGAAAATATCTCTGACCCTAAAAAGCAGACTTTTGTGGCAGTCAAAAACTTACGGTAATTCCAGCTCAGGTAGTTTCCGCAGTGCTAGAACTGCTGCAGACACCTTTATCATTCAGCTATACCAGGGATAGGCAACCTTGGCTCTTTTATGACTCATGGACTTCAACTCCCAGAATTCCTGAGCCAGCCATGCTGGCTCAGGAATTCTGGGAGTTGAAGTTCACGAGTCATAAAAGAGCCAAGGTTGCCTACCCTTGAGCTATATCGATGGTCATGTAGCTGCATACATTTTAAAACAAATGGTTTTATTTGCTTCTAGATCGCCCTGGATTACTGAATGTGAAGCCTATTGAAGATATTCAAGATAGTTTGCTGCAATCACTAGAACTCCAATTAAAGCTGAATCACCCAGAATCATCACAGCTGTTTGCAAAATTGTTGCAGAAAATGACAGACCTCAGACAGATTGTAACAGAACATGTGCAGCTGTTGCAAATTATAAAGAAGACGGAGACAGATATGAGCCTTCATCCACTCCTACAAGAAATTTACAAGGATTTGTATTAAGGGTCATCAGATTTCTAATTCATTTACCTAAGTACGTTCATCAAATTGCACTATTTCTTTAAGAGGGAAAATATTACATACCTAAGAAATTACTGTGAAAAAAAACATTTAAAAAGAGACAGAGCTTTACTATTATAGATCTATTTTATGCATATTGTTTATAAAGATACATTTACAATTTGCTTTTAATATTAAAATGTCTATATCATCAAAATGTTGACCGTATTTACCAGATTCTTTTTTCCTGACTTGTTTGATACAATAGCACTGCTTTTTCAACCTTAAAAATAACAATGGAGTAAAAGTGTAGATCAGCTTCACTGCAAAGAAGAGTAATTTCCCCTTTGAGGGAAGTTTTCTGGATCTTGATGTGGTTGTGAATCAAAACAATTATACAGGTCACTGCGTTATTTTACAGTGCTCAAATTACATATATCTAACTTTTTAATAAGTTTTTTCAGAAGGGGGCAAAAAGGCCCCAATTTTAAAAAAATAATTAGCTGGTGGGGGGTGGGGGTGTTGTTAAAATATTCTTGACATTTAGCTGGGTTTGAAAGAGACTGCCAGAAGAATGAATATTTATGATTTACATTTATATTAAATAATATATGTACATTTCAAGGTGCTTAGGATACATTGTCCAAAATTAGTTTTATGCTTTTTTTTTAATGCTTCATTTATATTGTATGCTGATTTCAAATGTGAGCTGCACAGCCTTTCTCTGCTGCCTCTAGCGGTAGTTTGGCACAGGACCAGAAAATTGGATTTGCCCTGAGATGTAAAACACTCCCTGTGTGTGTGTGTGGTGGTGGTGGAGGTGGCAGCAGCAGGTTCTTTTGATCTTGGCAAAGCTGGCAGTGAGATCCCTCATGTGATTGCCCTCAAGCAAGCCAAACCGTTGCAAAGCAACAGGGCAGATTTTATGGGACTGCTGTTTGGATTAGTATTTATAGGGCAGCAAGTTGGAACAAGATAGCATTCATCAACTTCTGACTGAGAAAGGAAATTGTTCTTCACTGGAAATGCTTGGTGACTTTGGAAGGTCCACTGGTATCCCTGTTCAGACAGATTGTGCATCTGTCCTGCTTTTGATGTGCTGGGAGTATGGGAGCTGAGCCAAAATGGAAATGTAGAAAGCATCTTTATCCCTTCTGTCTCCCCCCCCCCCTAAGTAAATATGCTGCTAATGCTGAAGATTTAGAATGGTATAAATGGCCTGAAAATTACACCATTGCAGGCAAAGTACCGATAACCATGATCTAAATACTATGACTCAGGGAAATTCTCCATAGTGAAAGTGAATTAAATCAGAGGTAGATAACAAGTGGTAGTTCAGATATTGCTGAATTAGAGCTTCCAGTCTCCCAAGGCCAGTGGTGAGGGATGCTAGGAGTGATAGCATAGCAACGTCTGAATGAAGTAAGTTACCTGTCCTTGCTATAAACTGTGAATAAACAAATAGTCTTAATCAGGTTTTTCATCCACTGTGGATCATCAAATCTTCTCTCAAAAATTCTCCAAGGAGAATAGTTAGAAATAACAAGGAAGTACCATTACAGGTCATGGGGAGTTAGCCTATCAGCAGCCATGCTTCTAAAGAGGGTTGAACTTGCTAATGTCTGCCTTGAACACAATTGTGGTTCCCTCCAGAAGGATATAACCATTGATTGGCTGCTCCTAGAATGGTACTGCCAGGGATTAAACGTAAGAGTCTTATACATTTAAACCTCTGATGTGCTTCCAACACAATGAACAAAACCATACCAGGAGATATGGAGAAGTGTACATTGGTGAATCAAACCAATAGGATTGCATACTGTATCTAAAGCAATTCAAATGTGAACTGTATTTATTATCAAATCTGAAAAGGAGAGTTATTCACTACACCCTGATTCCCCATGGTTTATATATTGTATATTTAATCAAGGTACAAAGCTTGAACAGAAAGTGTGTTCTTAAATCTTGCAACTTGTGACATGTTGTTAGATACAATTGGCTAACACTGATTCCATTCTGATGAGTTGGTTTGGCAGGATATTTATTCTATGTGGAAATGTGTATTCAATACTTGGCAAATAGTAGTAAATTAGGATTCTAGAATATCTGCAAAGGAGATTTGATGACATTGATTTCCAGCTGTTTCTCACTTCTGCTTTCCATGAATGATTTACAAGTGGGAAGCACAATATTTAAGAATTTAATGCGAGCTTCTAGATCAAGTCAGAGTAGCAATCCAATGTGCCTCCAATAAAACGCCATTTTTTAATTTCCTTACTGAGAATAAGGAAATTGCCTATTTCAGATTTTGATTTCAACTGGTGCTAGTAGCTTGAGAAAAATTGAAAATGTAAAGTGATAAATAAAATTTATATTATAGCTTAGATATCATATTACACTTTTCATATTAGAATGGCTTTTTCTTGCAAAAATGGTGTTCCAGAATCTAGCCATTTATCTGTTTAAAAGTGATAAGCAGAATTATGAATGAGGTACAAGAATATATAACCTTTTTAGCATGTGTCAGGGTCTGAAATAAGAAAAAAGAAGATTTTCATCATGGGTTCTGTACTTAATTAGACCATTCAGCCACTTCAGGGAAAAACCCTTTTTCTAAAGTCCTAGTATTTTCTCATGTGAATTATAATTATAATTTTGGTTTGAGTTTAAATATATTCTGCTTCTATGGGATTTTATTTATTAAAAAAAGCTTGCTCATGTCAATTTATGTAGGCTGTGTTATTTTCAGAACCTCGAGGGCTTTGGTGAAAATATTCCAAATCATAAATCACTGACTGCTTTTTGAAAATATGACTATAACCCAAAACATTTGTTAACTTGAAATTAACATGTGTTTTCTTTTCTTTTCTGTTTCCTTTCCTTTCCTTTCCTTTCCTTTCCTTTCCTTTCCTTTCCTTTTTTTCCTGAATCTTAGCAGGTATATATTGTAAAACAAGTAAGGAGAATTATTTTTCCAATTTGTATTATCCTCTTCTTTTTTAGAATAGCTGTTACATAAATGGGCAAGATTTTGATTGGGCAATTCAATTCAGTTCAATTCATTTGATTCTGGCTGTAGACCAGCTCAACCAGAGTATTCTGTGAATATACTATATGAGCCCCGCCTTTATAACTCTTTGCATGCCATAGATCTTAAATGATAAACAAAATAAAGTTTAAGACAAAGTTAAAATACATTTATAAAACAACCTAACATATATAAGTAAGGTCGAGGATGCATTCTATATCAAATTATAGTGTGCACATCAAAATTAGTATCATGGGCAATATGTTCCCTTATTTGAATACACACATGCGTGCACACACAAACATACATAGCCTTAAACTTCTGGCATATACACATTTTTAGGAATATCATAAACCACTGAAGATACTAGTTGTGTTTGTTGAATACTAATGGATATAGTTTGTTTAAAATTAATTTATTGTCTTCAGATGCTAAAAATTCAGTAGCATGTTTCAGAAAGAAAGGCAGTCTTTAATTTCACAACTGTAATACATTAAAAACTTTGTAGAATTTCCAAACCCTTATTATTTTTAGTAAATATAATTCATATTATTAGATCTATTAGTCACTGCTGATCACAGATTGAATCCATTAACGGTAATGAACTAAATTTGTAAACCTAAAACGGATCCCCAACCCCCAGTCAGCAGCCCAGTACCAGGCCGCAGCCTATTGGTAACCGGGCAACACAAGTGGTGGGTGAGCACAGGAAGCTCCATTTGTCTAAGTGGTGGGCACGTGCATGAAATCATCCCCTCTCCACCCTGCCACCACTACCGCTGTAGGTCCGCAGAGCCAGAAAGGTTGAGGACCACTGACCTAAACAGTTAAGGGAGTTTCAGATAAAACTGAAAAGGACTGAAGTATCTCCAGTTCACAACTGTGAAAATATTTTAACAATTTGTTAAAAGTTGTCTCCTGTATAATATGTAACCTTTCCAGAGAACAGTATTTTTTTTATATATAGCAGTGGCAGTCATTGTACTATTCACTTCTAGGACACTAAAACAAGGTGATAAATTGTGACTGAAACTATTCTTGTAGAGAGCACGCCTGTAATCACAGGAGTCATCTTTCACCACCCTTGCACTCTGCAAACCTATTGAAGACTAGACAAGCTACATGTTATGGGAACTGAAGTTCAACACATCTGGAAAATGCTCATTGGATGGAAGGTTGAGAAATCTCTCCTTAACCATTATGGAATAAGAATTGTTGAGGGGGATTTGGTAGTAAAACAGCAAAAATGGAATTATACATTCTCACCTCTAGCCCATGCTTTCTATTTCATAACATTTGATTTAAAGGCTCTGTTGGATTATTTCTGTGGAATTTAACACCTTGAATTATTTTTCTGAAAACTAAAATGCTATAAAAGCACAAAATCAATGTATGCAGATGTCATCACAAAGTAAGTATATACTCCTTGGGCTGTGGACCTATGTGAAGGGCATACATATAATATTCTGCATTGATAAAGTAGGCAAATACACAACAGCTAAAATAAAACTGTTGCTAAATCTTGCTCTCAGGCTACACAGGTAAGTATTTTAATAGCTAGTGTCCAGATTTAACATATCTGAATATAATGTGCCTTGTGTGCAAAAGCATGACAAAACCATTTCACTGAGAAATTGTTCTCTTCATAATCACAACACCCTAGAGTAAAAACAGTGAAATATGGGGTTCAGCCAGAATATGGGATTCAAATATGTGAACAACCGGTTCTCTGTGTAGATGCCGCTTCAGGAAGTCCATTCTGGGCCTGGACAACAAAAAAATAGCTACTGGTTCTGCCAAACTGGTACGAACTGGCTGAATCCCACCACTGGGTTCAGCAATTGCTAAACTACAGCTGACAGCACTCAGGAACATAGCCAATGATGACAGATGATGGGAGTTGTAATTCTGTAATATCTGGTAGGCTGCAAGTTCTCCAATCTTGATCTACATGATATAATCCTCAAGCAATACTCTAAAGCAGTGTTCCTCAACCTTGGCAACTTTTAAGCTGTGTGGATTTCAACTCCCAGATATCCTTATACCACACGGGCTGGGGAATTCTGGTAACTGAAGTCCACACATCTTAAAGTTGTCACGGTTGAGAATCATTGCTCAAAGCAAATGAAGTGGGTTTGAGTACACAAGATAGAACAGAAACTACATGAAAACGGACTGAATGTGCTCTGAAAAGCCTTCCACTCAGGATAAAAAAATCCAAAATTTTGGGCTTAACTGTCTCATGAATCATATGACTCTTGTGGTATAACAATTAGGATGTTTGTGCCCATTCCAATACAATTAACACCAAACAAATACAAATGGGAATAGAGGCAATAAAACATGGTGGGAGGGGGGAAAAGGAAATGAAATATAAGCACATTGTGAACTGACTTTTAAAAAATCCCACTTGCATACACTTTGGATAGCAGTAAAAACAACAATCATTTCACAGATAAGCCAACTGACACGTTTATGAATTTATTTTGCTACCTGAAATGGAATGGCAAATGGTGTTTCCTCCTAAGTGTTGAATAATTAAGATTTTACTACTTTTTTATGACATTCAGATTATCCATCTGATGCACGCTCTCCTTTTTTTCTGGTTATCTCATTTACTCTACAACTCCAAAATGAAGCTCTATCATTGTAATTTTTTCAAAATTTGTTGCTTTTCATGATTGTGGGACTATCAAAGCAGATAAATGCATACAGAGGACACCTGAGGGCACAGTTAAAAGGATTAAGATGGCAGCACTGCTTCAATCACACCATTTTGGCTGCTATCATGGCTTTTTGACTACTCTGCAGACACCCTTGAATTATTGCAAACCTAAGATAAAGACCTGGGAATTCTCTTACACCACAACTGAAGTTTTCACAAGGAGGCTACCCAACCTGTCCATCCTCAATGCCTCTTCATGCCTATTAAGATTTCCAGATTTTAGCAATAAATCTGGGGTTGAGCCAAACTGGAAAATAGTTCAGGAGAAAGGTGCAGATGTGGCCTTTCTGCTTCAGAGAGAAAGGAAAGCCCTGGAAGAGAGTCACCAGGTAATTCTTCAAACAAGATGCAGAGCAAAGTCAAATGTAAATAAAAAAGGATATTTTTGATTCAGGTCAAATGAAGATTAAAACAGCTACTTAACGATATCTGTTGTTCTTTACCAGCTAGTCTTTCACAGATTAGAAATATACAAATCACTAATCATTCATTGTTTCGCTGATTGCAAAGGCACTGTGATAAGCTATAATGAAGTTTGCATAGTTTGGGCTTTACATCTCTGAATTTACAGAGTTTATTTGATACGAGTAGTCCTCAACTTACAACCATTCGTTTAATGGCCGCTCAAAGTTACCACAGCATTGAAAAAAGTGACTTATGACTGTTTTTTACATGACTGCTGTAGCTTCCCCATGGTCACATGATCAAAATTCAGATGCTTGGCAACCTGTTCATATTTGTGACGGTTGCTGTGTCCTGGAGTCCCGTGGTCCCCTTTTGCAACCTTCTGACAAGCAAAGTCAATGGGGAAGCCACATTCAGTTAACAACCTAACCTACTAACCTAACTGCAGTGATTCACTTAACATCCGTGACAAGAAAGGTCATAAAATAAAGCAAAACTCACTTAACAAATGTCTTGCTTAGCAGCATATTTTGGGCTGAATTGTCATCATAAGTTGAGGACTATCTGTATTTCTAAAAGCCCCAATAAATAGTTCATTGGGTGAACTCAGTACATATGAAGTCAGTAAAAAAAATAATTCGCCTCTAAGTGAGTGTAGCTAGTAAACAGTCCAATTCATTGAAATACAAACTTTTAATTTTGGCTATAGCTCTTCCCATCCTCTATATAAAATATGACATATGTTTGAATATGAACAAATCATCCAACTTTTGGGTCAAAAAGGAGGGCTGACTTTTTTCAAAATCTAAAACAGGATTCACCAAATTCATTATCTTGAGGTCTTCCAAAGTTTCATGTAAATAGAGAATGGGACAGCATAGGTTATCCCTTACCCTGGGTGTAGGTGCTCCAAAAGACATGTTCTGCCTTAATGTTCATCTGTGTGTTTCAAATGATGTTGTCCCAATTAGAATTCATCACAACTACAACATACCAGACCCATATATTAGATGCCAAAATTTTACAGATTTTATACACTTTCATTTTTATAGTAATTTTATTAAAAAGTACAATTGACAACAATACCTGGAGTGTAAACTTTCAAATGACCACTAGCTGGAAACAAAGAAATACTGAAAACTGTAACCCATTGTTGCCATCTAGTGGTTGCCTTGATTTTTTGCAGCCCAGATAGCGAATTTGTATTCTCTTATGACCTGTGTGCTATGATAATGCTCTCTAAGTAATCTATATCAGTAAAGTGTTTGAAAGGCTAAACTCCATCTCCATTCCAAATATGGAAGACTAGCCCAGAAAAATCTCACCTTCAAATCCTCCATTTATCACTAGTTACTGGATGACCTGGATGAAGCATCCTGTTTGATATCAGCCTCCTCCCAGCATAGGTACAAGGGCAGGGAAAAGTGACAATCATGCATGCAGTCTTGCTTTCCTTAGAGGAAAGGTGAGCTAGTTAGATAAATGATGGTGCCCCAAAACTGAATGCTATATTATTTATTTATCATACTGCACTCACATTCATCTGGCTTAATGTAAAGGTACCTTCTTTTAGAGGAGAGTTAGAAAGATTACAGACATTTAAAAGAATGAGAAGGCATAAGAACATATGTGAAGTTTGAGGTTTTAAAGGCCTTGTTTTCATATTAATGGGCCATTTTTCATACTCTTGTGTGGCAATGCTGAACATTTATGGCTCATTTCATAGAACATGGTTACCCAAGAGATCTCTCGAGCTCAGTGGAAATTTCAAGGAAAAAAAAAAAAGGGCATTCTCCAGAGACAGGGGAGGGAAGGTGAAGCAGGAGCCTCATTGGCTCTTGCAATGGGAAGAGCTGGCAATGTACTGGAGTATCTTGTCCTTCGTGCAGCAAAAATGATTAAACCCGTTCTGTTGTGTCAGCGTATCCTCAGTTTGTTAGTGTTAAATCTCAGCTGGCCATTGCTTGCCAGAAAGAGTGAAGGAAGCCTGCCAAACAGGCTTAACAAAAATGCAGCCTTAAATATAACAAATGAGGCTGCATTTTGCTGTGGAAATATTTCCTGAAAGATTAAAAAAAAAAAAAATGTGGACAAGCCAAACGGCCATGTACTTAAGGGAAGAGAAACAGGAGCCGATGAGGAGAAATCAAGAGACTCCATTCATCTGAAAGCCTGCTTAGGCAATATGGGGCTCCAATTATATTAGCCTCCCAGCTAATTTAAGGCGGGAACATATCTCATACTTTGGCTTCCTATTTTCCTCACAACAACCCTGTGAGGGGAGTTGCGCTGAGAGCAAGTGATGGCCCAAATTCACCTGGTCAGCTTTTATGCCTGAGAGAGGACTAGGACTCACACACACCGGTTTCTTAGGCTAGCACCTTCATCACTACCCCAAATCCCAAGTGATGGATGGGGGTAAATTCCAAGATTGATGTGAGGCCTTTACTTACCATTGATCTAGTGCCTAGGGCTGCCTATATTTCAGAATAATTTGGAAGAAGTGCCTCAGAGCTCACTCGTGACCAGCACCTCTCCGCTTGTCTCTGTGCTCTGCCAGAGCCTGGAGGAAAAGGGCTGCAGCTGCTTGGAAAACTGTTTTAACTCTGCCAAACTGACTGCTTACAGCAGCTTTCTTGCAGAAGCCTGGAGAAAGAAGGGCTCTGATGAGTAACAGAGGGAAGCTGTACTTGTGAGATCCAAAGCATTCATTCCAATCAGTCTAAAGTCTTCTCCAATCTCCAGTCAACAATGTCCTTCTTCTGTCACATTCGCTATCGACTTTTTGAGCTCTCAGAAGCCACTTGTAGCCCTGGACATCCTCTGCCCTAGAATGTGGTCTTGCTCTTCCAGGATGCTTCCAGCCTGTTTTTTTTGCTTTCTTTTGTTTTTAAAACACAGACTATTGCAGTTGGTGATGCCATATTTTGCCACCACCTTTTGCCACCACCTTTTATTTCTTCCAGTAAAGGGAAATGCATTTGATGGTGTTGGTCTTTGGTCTTATAATAATAATAATAATAATAATAATAATAATAATAATAATAATAATAACAACAACAACAACAACAACAAAACAACAATTATAATAATAATAACAACAACTATAATAACAACAATAATAATAATAATAACAACCTGTGTCAACCATCTGCGCCAGTCAATTTTGAATGTTCAGTTGATTGAGGTTCACATCTAAATAATAATAATAATAATAATAATAATAATAATAATAATAATAATAATAATAATAATAATAATAATAATAATACTTGGGTATCCTTCAAGCTTTCAACATCAAGCACACTGAAGTCAAGAAAAAGATTAAAGGTGAATACATCAAGAGAGTGAAGAAGATCTTAAAGTCCAAACTCAATGGAGGAAATACCATGAAGGCAATCAACATCTGGGCAATTCCAGTCATTAGATACACAGCTGGAATAATGGACTGGACTCAAGCAGAACTAAAAGCAATCGATAGGAAGACCAGAAAAATAATGACAATGAATCATGCCCTTCATCCACGCAATGACATTGACAGACTCTATCTACCAAGGCAAATAGGTGGACATGGAATGTTGCAAATACATCAGATGGCTGAAGAAGAAAAAATAGCTTGGGAAGAATATCTGAAGGACAATGATGAAGATGCACTGAAATTAATATATCAGGAAGGCTTACTGACTACTGGAGAGACCAAACTGGCCTATAAGAAAGACCAAATAAAGAACAGAATAGAGCAGGGGTGTCAAACTGCCGGCCCACGGGCCGGTTTCATCATACCGGAGCTGCACCCATCCCATTGCTGGCAATGGTGAAAAAGCTCCGATATGTCGCGTGACATCACGTGACGTCGCGAGTTTGACATGCCTGGAATAGAGGCATGGGAAGACAAAGTGCTACATGGCCAGTACATTAAAAAAAATAGCTGGGAAAGCAGATAATAACAAGACCTGGCAATGGCTAAGAGCATGAAAGTTGAAGAAAGAGACCGAGGGACTAATTCTGGCTGCACAAGACCAACCCTTAAGGACAAATGCATACTAAGTCAAAATTGAGAAGACAGCAACAGAGAGTAAGTGCCATCTATGCAAAGAAGCTGAAGAAACAGTGGACCACCTGGTAAGCTACTGCAAGAAGATTGCACAGACTGACTACAAGCAGCAGCATGACAAAGTAGCAACAATGGTGCATTGGAAGATCTGCAAGAAATATCATTTGCCTGTAAGCAAGAACTGGTGGGATCATGAAATAGAGAAAGTCGTAGAAAATGAAAATGTTAAATTGCTCTGGGACTTTAGAATTCAAACAGACAAGCACCTGCAACATAACACCCCGGACTTAACAACTGTCGATAAGAAAGACAAAAAAAGTCTGGATAGTGGACGTGACAGTGCCTGGACGAGAAAGAACTGGAGAAGATAACAAAATACAAAGACCTAGCAAGATAAATAGAAAGACTGTGGCAAAAGCAAGCAAGGGTAGTACCAATAGTAATAGGCGCCTTGGGTGCAATCCCAAAATAACTGGAGCACCACTTGAACACCATTGGCATTGACAAATTCACCATTAGTCAATTGCAAAAGGCAGCCTTATTAGGAACTGCTTCCATCCTGCGACGATATCTGTAATACCATCAATTCAAACATCCACATCTGCCTATACCAGGTCCTTGGTAAGAACTCAATAGGTAGATAAAAATGTCAAATCCAGTCTGAACATCTGGCTGACTGCATGATGATGATATAATAATAATAATAATAATAATAATAATAATAATAATAATAATAATAATAATAATAATAATAATAATAATAATAATAATAATAATAATAATAATAATAATAATAGAGTTGGAAGAGACCTTGGAGGTCTTCTAGTCCAACCCCCTGCTCAGGCAGGAAACCCTATACCATTTCCGACAAATGGTTGTCCAGTCTCTTCTTAAAAACTTCCAGTGTTGGAGCATTCACCGCTTCTGGAGGCAGGTTGTTCCACTGGTTAATTCTTCTAACTATCAGGAAGTTTCTCCTTAGTTCTAGGTTGCTTCTCTCTTTTGATAGTTTCCATCCATTGCTTCTTGTCCTGCCTTCAGGTGCTTTGGAGATTAGGTTGACTCTTCTTTGTGGCAACCCCTGAGATACTAGAACACTGCTATCATGTCACCCCTAATCCTTCTCGTCATTAAACTAGACATTAAACTAGGCATACTTTGGTCAAGAAACATATCAGAAGGAACTTTCCTTTACTGTTATGGACTAGAGTAATAGAATCTTAAAAGCCTAACTGAATTTTACCTCCTTTTTACACCCTAGGAAATTAGGAAGGAGTTAGTCTGAATTTATTTTCAGGCTCCATTTCCTCTGCTTAACAAATCTTTCCCAAACATTACCTCCATCCAGTTTCTTCAAGATCATCTCTGTGACTCCGCACAAAAAGAGACCTTTTTTACTGGAAGCACTTTCTAAGTTGTACAAAATGGCCTTTTCTGTTTGTGTCTTCAATGTATCTCAAATTCACATTATGTAATCTACAAATTTCTTGGTTTCACAGAAGTTTTAGTTCAATACATGGCGGTCCAGCCAGTTTCTAATGTTTGGTGTGGAAAACATTCATGAACCGCAAAGATATTGCACGGGCTTCCAAATAAATAAATAATGGCTAAAATCTCATGAGATCACCAATAATGCAAGATGTTCATATTCTCATTCAAAATGTTGCAAGATTTCAGGAATGAATGTTTTAAATCTCAGTAGGATTCATACTTTCACAAGTTTTCAACATTAAAAAATAACATGTTGGTATATCTATTTCATCAGGTTTTTTTCTTGGTGGTTTTTTTTTGCTTTTAAATTGGTTGTCCTTATTTAGGTTCTTATGGGAGAAACAAAACATCAATATAAAACTGAAAAGAATTTGATGTAGTGCAGGGGTCTTCAAACTTGGCCCTTTTATGACTTGTGGACTTCAACTCCCAGAATTCCTCAATTAGGCACACTGGCTGAGGAATTCTGGGAGTTGAAGTCCACAAGTCATAAAAGGGCCAAGTTTGAAGACCCCTGATGTAGTGGTTAAGGTGCTGGTTTAGAGATGGTGAATTCTAGGTTTCCCTCAGGTACTAAAATCACCAACTGGGTGATTTTGGACTAATAACTCTCTCTCAGCCCAACCCACCTCACAGAATTGCTTTTGTGAGAAAAATAGGAGGCTTGAGTATTAGTTAATTCGAAAATAGAAGATGTACACACACATACACATACCCATTCATAGACACATAAGCTTAAGGAAAAATACAAACATCATCATCATCATAGTAAAGTTGGAAGGGACCTTGAAAGTCATCTAGTCCAACCCCCTGCTCAGGCAGGAAACCATATACCATTTCGGACAAATGGCTGTCCAGTCTCTTCTTAAAAACTTCCAGTGTTGGAGCATTCACCGCTTCTGGAGGCAGGTTGTTCCACTGGTTAATTGTTCTAACTGTCAGGAAGTTTCTCCTTAGTTCTAGGTTGCTTCTCTCCTTGATTAGTTTCCACCTGTTGCTTCTTGTCCTGCCTTCAGGCGCTTTGGAAAATAGCTTGACTCCCTCTTCTTTGTGGCAGCCCCTGAGATATTGGAACACTGCTATCATGTCCCCCCTCGTCCTTCTCTTCATTAAACTAGACATACCCAATTCCAGCAGCCGTTCCTTATATGCTTTAGCCTCCAGTTCCCTGATCATCTTTGTTGCTCTTCTCTGTACTCTTTCTAGAGTCTCAACATCTTATATGCTTTAGCCTCCAGATATGGACAGAAACCACAGCAGATTTCAAGGGAATGTTAATTCTGCTAACAAAGATAGTATTATATACCAATTTGCTTCCAATCTGCAAACACAATCTAGAAAGGTTACAATTAATAGAATAGAGTGTTACCTTCAAGGTCAATTGCTGAAATAGATTTATTGGGAATTGTGTGCTACAAAGGAATCCAGGTAGATTCTTCCAATGCTTAGATTCTATTCAGTTGGGCATTTTGCCAATCCCAGTTGGGATTTTTCAGTATGTGCACATACTGGTGCCCACAGGTACCATATTGCTAATCATTAGTTTATATAATTCTCAAAAGCCAGAATCTTATTGGTGTAGAAAAGGAAAACCTTGGGGACCACTGCTACAATATTATAGCACTGACTTTTGTGAGCTTTCCTGTATTTCAACAGAATTTATCAAGGCCACACAGCTTTTCAGAATTTGTCCATAATTCCCTGGAGCATAAAAACCACCAAATTGTGGGGGTAGTTTAGTTTTGTCCAAACAGTGCTTGATATCTGCTGACTTGATTTTCAAAAAGAAAATAAAGGGTTAAACCAAAAGAATGCTTTATTTCCATGCACAGTAGGAACAATTTAGGGAAATGATAGTCCATTTGGAATAGTGTCAAAGATTCCTAACTGCAAATTTGTTCTCAGAGGCAGGTACTGTATCTTGAACTTTGACAACATCTCAGTTGGAAGGGGGGGGGGGTTTGTTTGTTTTGTTCTGCACAATGCCAAAATCATTTTTTCTCATTTCAGTAAAAAAAACCCAACAGTAAGGAAAGGAATGAATTCCAAAGTATAGATAGATAGATAGATAGATAGATAGATAGATAGATAGATAGATAGATAGATAGATAGATAGATAGATGATAGATAGATAGATAGATAGATAGGTAGGTAGGTAGGTAGGTAGGCAGGCAGGCAGGCAGGCAGGCAGGTAGGTAGGTAGGTAGGTAGGTAGATAGATAGATAGATAGATAGATAGATAGATAGATAGATAGATAGATAGAACACCCACTAGTTATTTGTAACTAGATAACCATGTCCAGTTGGGTCATCATTTCAGAGATATTTCCCTACTTAAACAGAGAAACAGAGTGAAGAAGGGAAGCAACTTTCGACTTCCTATCAGCTTCCCTATTGAGTTTCCTTATGGGAAACTTATGGAAATCTGGCAGGGAACATAGGAAATCCTTCGTTCCTTCCTGGCAAGTGGCTGCTGCTGGGCGGAGGAGCAAGGGATTGTGAGACTGGCTAAGAAACTCTCACAGAACATTGAAAATTAAGATCATGTGATTGCAGCAGCAGCCAGTAGCATTAAAGCAGCCACAAATTTCCCAAATTTCATTTCCTCAGGAGTCAGGTGTCCTAGATTTTGGACACATTCTGTAAATTAGCCCATTTGAAGACCTTGGCTGAAAAACTGGAGCTCTATAATGCATCATTCTGTTCCAGTTAAAGGTCATAAATACAAGAATTTTAATAGCATGATTGTAGATGACTTTTTGGCTATTAAAATGCTCAGCTATCAAAATCATGCCTTGATTATTAATATTGTTCCCATTACCATTCAAGTAATACCATCTCATCTTCAAATACTCTTTATACCCTTCCAAAATAAAGAGAAAGAAAAATGTTCTTATGGATTGGAATCTCCCTTTTTTCCCACACTTAACCAGATGGAATGTTATAATTTGAAGCACCAAACCTCAAAATGTATTAACATTCCATTATGTTTTAAAGGAAATGTAAAAATGGTTTCTGGTATGGCTTCTAAAATAGCAAAGATGATAGGAGTGAAATTCAACTTTATCAAGAGTAACCTGTACTAAAACTGGCTGTCGGAATTTTTGTAATCCTATTTCCCATGTTATTATATTTTCATATATTATTCTGCCTGCCTGTCTATAAAGTAGGTAGGGTGTATAAAAACAGTGAGTGCCATGAAGGGGGAGACAAAATTACAAAGATTAATAAAAATAAGAAACCACTTTGCATAAGCTCAAGCATGAGCTTCACTTTCATGCTCACATTTACTTTTGGAAACAAGCCATGCCTTTTTTAAATGAACTATTGCAGTGTGGATAGTTTCAAAGTTAATATATGCCATACATACTGCTGAAATGAGCTGTTGTCATTAAATAATCCATATTAATGAAGGGCAGAAGAATTACATGAACTAAAATAGGGACTGACTCTAATCTTGGTCTGTTTTTCATCCCCTATAGCTATTTGAGATTCATCCCTAATTGGATCCTATGATGCACCCACCTCTTTTTCCCTTAAAGCAGTGTTTCTCAACCTTGACAATTTTAAGGCATGTGGACTTCAACTCCCTGAATTCCACAGCCAGCATTGCTGGCTGTGGAATTCTGGGAGTTGAAGTCCACATGCCTTAAAATTGTCAAGGTTGAGAAACACTGCTAAAGTCTCCCACTTCTTGGAGAGGACAATTGAAAAGGGTAGAGCAGGTCAGCACTGGGCCATCTCTACCAAGTCCAGTGAATACCTCTGGCATATCTGCAATGTTTCAAATGCATTTTGAAACCAGACACTTGTCTAGTCCAGTCTAGTCAATCTCCTTGGTAGGCTGAAACTCAACAATGTCTCTCTAGTGCACAGAGTCCTTCATTCCTAAGAAATCCTGGGGACACTCTGACCTCCAGCTGTTGTAATAAAGGAGCAGAAAATTACAAAAGTGTGTAAAGAACAGTATGTTTTAATAACATTATTTGCTATACATGGTTTTTATATCTTTTTAATATATCCCTTGAGTATTTCAGGAATTAAGTTCAGAATGAAACCAAGAATGTACAGAGAGCAGAAAAGAAAAGAAGCATACCTTTTGTTGGAGTCAGAGGCAGAGAAGGAATTTGAACCCAAACTAATTTTGGGATTAGTTAGAATGAATTATAACTAACATTATTATGGGTTTAATTTCTGCTTTGATTGGATATTTTGACAGACTCGCCATTAAGAGATGCCAATGAGTAATGAAGTGGAAAACAAAACAGAGTAGGCAATGGGGCTCCTTTTTACTGTTGCTTTGCCTAGGGACAATTACTAGGAACTCAAGAAGCAAAGTGGAGTTATGTTTTTTCCTCATTCTTTTCTAGTTGCACCTCGGATTGGATAGTACAAAATGATGCCTCTAAACATCACAGATTCCACAGAAGGATGTGGCCTTAAGCATTCCTTCTGAAATTTGTAGTGAATAACCATATTATTTACACTTCATCATAGTAATTCTATTAATCTTGGCTTCAGGAATATTTGGGGTCAGGGTAAAAAAATCAAGATGGTGGACATAAGCATGTGATCTAAACCATCATCTTGACTTTGGTTTTAGTCTCCTTGACATATCACCCCAGAGCCAAGCACTATCCTTGGCCCAAAACTGGCATGTATTAATGTCTTCAGTGAATAGAATATCTCTGTACCAAATACCAATTGAAGAGGATCCCCAGGTATGGATTATCCATTCCCAATATTCTGAGTAATCTTCAAAAATCCAAACCTAATCAAAAAGAGTTCTCAGGTTAGTAGAGACTTCTGCTTCTTGTGTGAAACAACAACATACTCTGTTAATTACTATAATATAAGCTAGGAATGATTAGAAACTTTCAGGGGAAAAATGGATCTTGTATGGAGAATGAAATTTAGCAGCTACTGATTTAATGAGCCAAAAAGTGCACCAAATGTTTAAGTAACATCTCTTCTCTTTAATCTTTTTATCATTCTATGAGACAACTTACAGGAAAATAGTTTAGAACAATGAATGAAATGTGTTGATCATTTTGTTTTTCTGCCTTTTGTTTCCTAGGCCTACAATCCTATATTCATTTAACTATGAAAACAGTCCACTGAACCTTTTGAACTAAGTGAGACTTACTTTTGAACAAATATATATGAAATTGTATTATTAAGAAACTTACATTCAAATGAGAAAATTTGTACTGGTGCAAAATGTAACACTCAGGATCAATTGCACCTAAACAACAACTATATCTATCTATATTTATTCATTTATCAAACATGTACTGTATGCCACCTGACTCAATGAAGGTACTGTGAACTTATTATTTGCATGTTAGTTTACTTTTTCTCCTTAAATATGTTTTTTCTTCTTCTTCTTTGTAGTCACAGCAAGGCTAGAACAAAAGGGCAGAAATGCAGAATGACTGAAATGGAAGACAAGATCAAGACACACCCAAAAGTCACCATCTTGGAGGCAAACATATTGTAATCTAAAAACTTTGTGCTATTTCTTTGAAAAGAGGTATTTTGATTTTAAGATCTTCTTTCTCACTTCTCTCCCACTGATTTCTGAGGTAGCTTATAACACATTAGAACAATAATATAATTAGTCAGAAGGTTCTGTCTGTTGCTTTACAATCACCAAGATCTCTTGATAGACTGACATGAGTAATAGAAATTGAGGTCATCACATCTGGAGGCCAGAACTTTCAAGAAATTTATGTCAATGTGGAAGAAGCCAGAACATTCTTCTCCTTATGCCTCGAGCCTAAGGCAAAAGTCTCTCTGAGGTTGGTCCCTAAAGGTTGCTCAGATTTTGACTGGCAACAGTGACAGTCAGAACCGTCTACCCTCTATCATATATTGTTCTTTTTGAGAGAAAAGAGAATGCAAGATTCCAATGATTATTAGCAAAAATCCTTCTGTATGGTTTGAGCAACAACAGTATTAAAATACAGATACTTGTATTCTTTATGTATGCATCCCTCCCCAATCTGATATATATATTGTAACAACGAATAAACATGAACACTAGGAAAAAAATTTAAACTGGAAAAAGTTTAATAAATACCAAGCTTTCGTCGGAAAACTACCGACATCGTCAGGGCTTAATGTCAGTCAATGGGAGTGACTTTTATAGAGCGGTCAACGTTTGCACTCGGCTCCTGGACCTCGCCACCGGTCCTAGTTGATTGGGCTGTGTTTTTGATGCATCCTTAGCGTTAATCAGTGCTGTATTTGTTCTTTTTCTTCTATTCTCCCTGCCTGTGTGTGCCTCACTATTTACCCCCTCCCCACAGATTCCTGAGTTGAGTGAGTTTCTCCCCCCCCCTTTTTGGTTAGCTGTTGTCTCCGTACCTCCCCAGTTGTTTTTCCCTCTTGTGTTGTCTCTTTCCTTGCCAAAGGTTTCTAGATACGATGTACTCCTTTCCCCCTCTTTCTTGCTGGGTGCTTCCTCCATGCCCCCCCCAGCTGTTTTTTCTCACCCCATTGGGCTGAGTTGTGGGGGTATTCTCCTGCTCCTCGCCCTCCATTCCTCTCCCCCCATCTTCGTAGGTGCGATTTATGCACGCGTCACCTCTCTCGGCTTCCCCTCCCTTCCTCCCACTTTCGGCGTTCTTTACCCTCATACCATCTCGAACGTCACATAGTGGTTCTCGTTGAGGTCCGCCGCCCCAGCCCAATGTGGGATGCCCACGTTTACCTCTCACGGGGGCACTGTCGCGTTGTCCGTGTAAGTCCATCTGTTCTCCACCCGTGGATCTATGCCTGCCTACCAATTGGGCCGGTGGGATGGCTTTACCCTCTTTTAGGCACGATCTGGTTATTATTGTGTAGTTGCTGACACCATGCCTAGAAGGTTCCCCCCCCCCCCCGGCGTCTTCACTGTCTCCGTGTCTCAATGGCACGGCGCACGCACCAATGCCATGGCTATCATTCACCGGATAACCCAGGGTCTTCACTGTGGGGGTCCGCCAGTGTGCTCCAGTCTCCATCCCCTCGTTGGGAGATACTACTCCTTCCAGATGTTTTAGGGGGTGCGGGGGATCTCCTGCTACGCTGGACGTTGCTCCTTTATCATATAGTAATTTCTCTGTTCTTTGGGAGCGCGTGCGTATCCCCGGGGTGAGGAGGTCCATCGGCTGTTGGCCGGCTGTCACTACAGTACCCATGGGCTGCCGAAGTGTGGTTGTTTCTTCCATAGTCCCCTCTTCTTGATTGCATGGTGCATAACTGGGTTGTCTTCGTTGGGGTGGGTGGTTGTGTATACTCCACGCCCTCAACGTTTGATGCGCCGGACAGAGTTCAATGTGTCGATTGATAGAATCCCTATTGGAGAGCCAAGCCTCTTTAAGTAGCCGGCCCCCTTTGGTGGTATCGCTGGACAGGATGTGTACCTTGTTGAAATCAAATTGGTGGCCAAACTCAGCCATGTGCGTCCAGACCTGTGAATGTTGCTCACTCCTTTTAATAGCTAATTTGTGCTCAGGGATCTGAGTTTTTAGTCTCTTGGAAGTCTCTCCCACGTAGTTGCTGGGGCAGTCTTTACAATCAATCTTGTATACCACGGCAGACTGTTCCATGTTGGGGAGTGGGTCCTTAGGGCGCATAATCTTGGAACGCAGTGTCTGGTTAGGTCTATGGGCCACTTTCACGTTGTGGGGGGCTAGTAGTCTGGCTGTCGCTTCGGAGACATTATTGATGTAGGGGAGGGAGATGCGTGTAGTCTGTGATGGTGGTTTGACGCTTTGCCGGCTCTCCCGGGGTTTAGGTGGTATGCTGTGGCGCCTGATGAACCTCGCCGGGTATCCATTACGTCTGCAGGTTCAGAAGAGGTGGTTCTTTTCTTCCATTTTGGCTTCAACCATACTGCGGTGGGAATTTACCCGTCTGAATAACGTTCGGATGCAACTAACTTTATGGGCTACCGGATGGTTTCTTCTATAATGGAGGATTCTGTTCGTATGTGTTGGTTTGCGGTATACCCTCGTACTCAGGGTTCCATCTGGTTAGCGGTGGACCAACACATCCCAAAAAGCCAACGAGCCCTGGTTCTCTTCCTCCACTGTAAATTGGATATCCAGGTATACCGAGTTTAGTATGCCCATAAAGTTAGTTTTTTGGCATCTTTTGATGATTACGAATGTATCATCTACATAACGGACCCAGAATTTGGGTTGGTATTGGGTCATTGCTATGAGTTCCAATTGTTGGAGCACCGCTTCCGCTATAACACTTGAGATGGGAGACCCCATAGGTGTTCCTTCAATCTGCTCAAATATGATACCCTGGAAGGTGAAGTAGGTTTTTAGGCACACCTCTATTAACCTCACCAAGACCTCAGTTTGTAGGGAGTTCTGTTTGTAGGTCTTTGGTTATTCGGGTTTTCTCCCGCGTAAAATTGGAAGTGTCTTGGATGAAAATATAAACAAAAGCTGTTTAATATAAAATGATCCGGAAGTTTTTACTTATACGGCCAGTTGCTTCTGCGCCTTGCTCCTTGAGCGAGTCACCGGTCCATTTGCTTCAATCAGCCGTAATGTTCTTAGTTGTCCCGCATCTGTCAGCTTGTTAGCGGGTTCACAGGTTGTTCCCCCACCCGTAGTCTCTCTCTTAGTGCATGTGCAAATGCCCAGAGGCTGGCCACCCAGCCGCTTTTGCTCTTCGCCCTCCTCCCCCTCTCTTCTGACTGAGCCTGAGCGTCCATCTCAGAGTTGAATTCGGGGCGCGCTGTGGACTCATAGTCCTCCTTGGTGGTCATAATTGTTACACCTACATCCCCGCCGTTACAATCCTGCAAGGAGCAGTGTGGTTGCATTTGTCATGAGTTACGGTGCTGTTCCTCCCATCCCCTAAGTGTCTGGTAAGCAGGTAAGAGGTCTATATGTCGGTTGTTCGAATTCTCGTCAGACAGCCATAATAGAATTGTTATTGTTATATATAATTTCATTCTGTCCTTCCTTTTGCATCCTTTCTTTAATGATTCTATTCCACCATTTAATGATTCTATTCCACCATTCCACCATTTCTTTGATATTAGTGTAACTCTTGTCCCACAGTGAGTTGTCCCACGGTGAGTTAGCTGTGGCGAATTGTCATAGACCCTGAGGGAACATACCAAATCATCAGAGAAGTTACTGGCTGGTGTGGTTTGACTTCCTTATGTGCCCAAGTACTGGAGTAGCAAATGTAGAATCGGAACACAAATACCTATAACAGAGATAACACTTCATTAGTGAATCCATCCACAATGGCACTGAAGTCAACATGACAATAATATACTGAAGGTACAAAGAGAAAACTGAAATTATTGTGGGGAGTGTGGCTTTCCTTTACGCATTTTTGCTATATAGGGATAATCATAGAGGAAATATATACAAAAGCACAGTAAATTCTGAAAAGGGAATCCAAAACTCGATTTTGCCACTAATACACAGAACAAATATGTAAATATGAGTCACAGCACTGAAAATCACACTACCATACAGGCTGGCAGGAGTTGTATCTATTTTAGACCAACATTAGAAATGGCATAAAGAAAGATTAATATGATGAAGTTTTTGGAATCTGGACTTATTTATAAGATTGCCAAGTTATTTTTCCTGTGGCTATACAAAGGAGTTACACAGAAGCAATAGTTTACAGTCATGCTGCGCTTGATTTATTGTAGTATTACATTTTTGGCATCTTGAGGAACTTTCATAATAGGAGAAAATGAATAATCTGTTGTTTGAGCAAAGAGAACCCATTTGAATGCAGCTAATTCATGTTTTAGCCAAGTACATCAATGTAAATCCAAGTCTAGCTATGTGGCAAGATGCAGAAAGCTATACAAAAGAAAAGGAAAACACAATTGTACATATTTAGGAACTTCTAGTTAAGGGTCCTTGGTGCTCTCTGCGCTTGCGTGTTTTCTTGCAGACATTTCATTACCCTAACTAGGTAACATCATCAGTACTAGTAAGGAGTGTTGTTTGCCGTCAGTTTATATTCTGGTGTCTTGCCTATCTGTGTGGGTGGGGGTGGTATAAGGGATTCTTTGGTTGGGCTGTTTACTAATGGCTCTTTGGCAGTTTCTAATGAAACATCTGCAAGAAAACAAGCAAGCTCAGAAAGCACCAAGGACCCTTCATTTCAACTCTGAGCTACAAATATTTTCCTTCATTGGTAACTTTTAGTTAAAAACAAATGGCACATTAATAGAGCGGTTCAATTAAATAAAATATATTTCCATGCCATCAAAGTTTCTACTCTCCCATGCCAATCCCTTCAAAGCACAAGTAGTCCGCCACAACTGGGACAAGAATCTTCTTTGTTTAGTGAAGCAATCATTAAAGCTCAATGACCATAATTCCAGCACTCCCAGTTGTGGTCATTAAACAAACTTGCAGGTCATTACGACAAGCCAGGCAGCTCTTTTGCTCTGATTTCAGTTCCATTTAGGTTTCTGGGAAGCTGAAATCCTTGGGCAGGCAGCTCTTTCAACCAGCCTCCACAGACGAAAGGGAGGAGGCAACAAGTTTGCAATCTTCCTTATTCAGTTTCTGGGAAAGCTGGCAGAGAAGATTGCAAATGGAGATCACATGATTGCAGCACACTTGGCAACTGGTCATAAGTGTAAACAGGTTGCCAAGCATCCAGATGGTGATCACATGACTTCGGGGTGTGTGTGTGTGTGTGTGTGTGTGTGTGTGTGTGTGTGTGATATGCTTCATTTTCAATAATCAAAAGTGCTTTACAGGCTAAAGAGCATCCTTTCTGAGACTGTTGCTAAGCAAAAAGTCATAACTTGAGGATTGCCTGCATTTTCAATCTGACCCATAAACTTCTTCACTCACAGCCCATCTGTCAGGGCAAAATGAAATGAAATAGCAATAGCACTTAGACTTGTATACCGCTTCACAGTGCTTTACAGCCCTCTCTAAGAGGTTTACAGAGTCAACATATTGCCCCCAACAAGCTGGGTCCCCCCCTTTTTTTTAACTGACCTCGGAAGGATGGAAGGCTGAGTCAACCTTGAGCTGGTCAGGATCGAACTCCTAGCAGTCGACAGAATTAGCCTGCAATGCTGCATTCTAACCACTGCACCACCACAGCTCATCAGCTATAAATAAAGGCTCCCTTCATCCACTGCAAGCAGGGATGTCTTCAGGATGTGGTTAAAAAAAGTCAAGATAGCACATATGCACATTAAAAACAGGCAGAGCTCTAATCACACCATTGTGGTCACCATCTTGATTTTCTTGATCGTGCCTTCAGTTATCCCCAACTCCAAATAATGACATGATGCTGCACTGTCAAGTCCTCTACAGCTGAGCTGTAAAGCAAGAATGGCATCCTTTGGGGCAGTGATGCCTGGAAGGGCTTTTTGGTTTATGTGCATCTCCAGCCATTCATGATCTCTTTTATTTCTTTTTAATTGTAAGCTACCCAGACTCATTAGGAGTCAGGCAACGTTTACATTGTATAAATAATGGAAATCAGTGACGGACATCCATAAGTCTTTTTTTTTTGTTGTCCCATCCCTTTGAGTCAACATTGACACCTGACAACTGCCTGGACAAGTCCCTGCAATTTTCTTGGCAAGATTTTTCAGAATGGTTTACCCTTGCCTCCTTCCTAGGGCTAAGCGGGTATGACTGATCAAAGATCATCAATCTGGCTTTGTGCCTTAGGTGGGATTAGAACTCAGAGCCTCTCAGTCTCTAGTCTGGTGCCTTAACCACTACATGAAACCCACCAAACCACCACTACCCAAGAGCAACTACAGGCTCTTGGAAACTATAAAAAGAATTTCCTAGCCTTGCTTTGAACTACTTTTCTCAGATACTTCCCCATCTGGGTTAACTTGCTCTTTATGCAATAATTTGTCAACTGACTCATCTCCCGGATTGGCAGCTTCCTTCATGCAATTGTCTTTAGTTTTTCCAGGTTAAAATTGGTATTTTCCTTCTTACCACACAAATCTTTCCATGTCTAGGGTGCATTGTTGGTTGTGGTCATTTTACCCTAGACTACTACCTAATCTATTCATTTTTCTTATTTTTATTCCATATCAGTCGATTGCTATTCTCATGTGTATATAGCATAAACATACTATTCTATGTTTATATAGAGGGGAGGGGAGGAAATTGGTCATATGTAAATCTCCTCTTTGCTTTGGCTATGGATTTATAAGACCACTTTGTTAAGCCTTCATCAATCATTTTCTCTTCTCCAAACTCTATTTCACACATGTTGTATAAATAATAAATCATTAATTCCCTAGCAATGTAGTCAGTTATCCAGTTATTTTCTATTCTTGATTGTAAGAGCACTACATTATTTAACAATAGCACAAGATAGCAAAGATTCAACAGTGCATGTTTCCTTGAATTTCTGCTATGCAAAGTAAACACTTTTGAAATTATCTGCATAATTATCTGAAATTATTTGGGACTGGAGTCTAAATCACATTGACTAGTCCTATGTTTCGGTGAACCTGACATTTCTCTACAGAAAAAGACATAATTATAAGCAATGAAAACAGAAATATTTTTATTGCAATTATAAACTGTACTGTGCCTTGCAACCACTCAACAATTGTAGAATAACTGATTAAGATAGTGAAGGCTCTTGTTTAATTTTGCCAATTTCCAATGACAAATTCTCAATTGGACTCCAAACATGATTTAAGTAAATATCTGCACCCTGAACTGATAGATATTCCTAGTATTTAAGTGATTTCTGAGTTTCACAAGTATTCGCATATTATGGATTATATCTTTTTAAATATTGCATTTAATTTTATTATTAAATGCATTTAATTTTATTTTAAATATGCAACTAATTCCAGGCATTGTCAGCCATTTGAGGTAAAGTAGACTAGGAAACCAAAGTTATAAATACTACTTTTATTCTAATATTACAATAACAGAATCAAACAAGTCTGAATGTGCTCTCCCTCTTTCCCTCCATCCCTTTATCTTTGTGAGAACTAGAAACCATCAAATCTGACACGCTTTCTCAAATTACATTTCTGCCCCAGGCGCAGATTTCTTTTCCTGACTGGTACCTTGATAGTGGCTCTTCTTCCTATCCCTCAAGGTTATTTCTATTGCTCATTACAGGTATCTAGCTTAACCCATATTATTGCTTATTTACTGTATTTGTTCTTTGTTTGTTGGTCAAAGACAAAACCAGACATAAAAAGGAAAAGAAAAATCACTGTAGAGAACAAAGCAGTATAGTCAGAAACTTACACAAAAAGTATTGAGGCTATCAAGATTACTCAACAGTTAGACATAAGATAGAAGTATAGCTGCAAGAAGAGAAATGGCTATTTGAGAGATATTTGGAAGCTTGTCAACTAAGAGGAGGAGTGATTATTGCATTATATATTGCATTGTTGTATTGCACCATATTTCTATCATCACTTTGTGATAGAAATCTACACGTGGAGATGTCATTTGTCAATTATTAGTTACAGCTTCTGTGTCAACTTATTGAGTACTGCTAGCCAACTTAGCTTATTGTGGGAGAATAATTCTTAGGAGCCTATACAAGTTGTCTACATCATTAAAACTTCACATGCTGATAAATGGCCAAATTTTCTTCTCTGAATTTTGATTGGCCTAAAAAGAATTAAAATCCGCCTTGGATTGTAGCCAAATTCTTTAAACTTGATCACCAGGAAGCAACAAGGTGTCTTGGCTTCATCCCTACCCCCACACACACCCCCCCCAACATCTTGCCAGAAGGCAAACTGCTTTCTCCAAGTAAAACTGGAAAAAAATAAAGGGTTAGTGCTCCATTATTTCCGAGTTCATCCCACCGTGTTTTTCATTTCTTGAATGGATAAAGAGCAGGACATTCATGTGAAATTACAGTTGGGAAATCAGGAGACCTCGTCCATTAGTTTCCCAGGGATGTAAAGGTGTGGATTGTTTCTCTTCCATCAAGATTTTTGCTGCTGCAAAATGCCTTTTTTGTATAAAAATCCAGCACTTCTGAAACATCATGTTGTGGCTGCCTATGCACAGTGATGATTGAGTGGGATCAGGGAAAGAGTTCTTACTTAACTGAGGGGACAATGTCTTTGTCTGAAAATTCCACAACTAAACAAGAATACATTCAAGCAATTGGTACTGTTTATATTTGCAAAGCAAACCTGGGGATCAGCCTTGGGTCTACCTGCAATCTTAGATACAAAATGAAACCATCGTGGCTTCTAGAAGAGCCTAATGCAGCCTTTACAATCTGATGCCATCCAGGTTGTTGTTCTAGGCTACACTACTCTATTTTAAGGTTGCTACTAAATGAATTCTTGGATCAGTTTTGTTGGCTCTCTACTCCTGAATACACTCCCCTCCGTGTCACTTTATTTAATAATTTAACAATCAATCTGATGAAATACAACTGGCATTTTCAAACTTTAGTTTTATTAGTTTTTATTAAATTTATACCCCGCCCTTCTCCCGAAGGACTCAGGGCTTTGATGCTTTTTGTTATAGTGGTTGTTTTTAAGAACAAAATGATTTATTTACTTGATTTGGAGGTGATCCACAGATGCCACCATAACATCTTCTTGTTATATGACGAATTGGGTTAGTAAATGAGAAATCTCTTTATGGTCACGGAACAACATTTGGATTTGTGTAAATTTGGATGGGGCGGGGTGCTAGCATTATTCTCTGCATCAAATATGCAAGCCTTTCCTGATTATGCAACATCATGATGGATGTCATTTTGGAATGGAATTTTCTATTTTGTTCTTCCACATATGTAAACAGATAGAGATCAATAAGCGTTTTTAGCTTATATTAACAGATGTACTTGTTTTTCATTAAACAGGCATGGTCCCCATCAGATCTCCAGAAAGCCACTTCAAGGTCTCCACATAAAGTCTAGTTTAGGATTGAAGAGTGATAACTTGGCTGTCCGTCATTGTGTCAGGACTTTTTCCCTGTATATTGTATCCCTTACATTCCAGTGTTGGGACTAATGATCTTTTTGTTTCTCTATGGGTGGGTATTTAAAGCAGAATGTCAACTGGGGGCAATTTTCCAAGAACAATTCCTACAGTGCTTGTCACTTATCAAGAAATTTAGTCAGATTATTTTTCCAAGAGACCACATGATTATGAAATTTTTCCAAATGCCAATGAAATGAAAAGACTGGGGCAAAGAGTACTGCTAGAAATGTAAAATATCTGTATTTTCAAGAGCATTAATCTTCTGTGTGGTCAAAATATTGGGCTAGATGACCTTTGATGGTCAACTACCTTAGAGACACCATACATAATAAGGAAAAAAACCACTCTGGAAGCCTACTCTTAACAAGCATGTATTTTGTAGAGGTAAACCTGGGCTTGCCATGATCTCTATATATTTTCAGGACAGAACTATAATCAATCCTGCTTTGTGAGGAGGACACTTTTATGATAAATGAAACTATGCTGTAAAATAAATATGTTGCATTCAACCTCTACTTACGTGGGTGCAAATTGAAGAGCGATGTTCTCACTGATCATAAAATTTGTTCCGTCTCAATACATCACTTCAGAGAGTAGTCAAAATAGACTTGGAATGAATCCAAAGTGAGTATGATACCTCCCAATAACTAGCATAGGAAACCTGAAAAATATTCTATTTTCTAATACTTCAGCAAAGTGGGGTGAAATTTGCCAAGTGGTTGAAGCCTAATTTTAGATAAACTCATACTCCTTTAAATTTTATTTTTAAAAAGGAAAGGAGTCAAGGCACTTTACTGTTCTGAGAAGAAATCAGATTACATTTTCAAGAATAGTCTGGGACAATAGACCCTTCCCAAAAGTTCAGTTGGCGTTGTACAAAGGGAGAATGTACAAATTTGAGATGATTCAACACAGGAAGACATACAGAGACACTTGTTATTTGATGAACAATTTGTATGAAAACTGCAAACACTGTAGATTGGCATTTGGGATGGAAACTGGTTTATTTTTTACAATATATATTCCTAATATTGTTTGATAGAATTTGATATGAAAATACATTTTCTGCAAGCAAAAGATACATCTGCACTTATTGTTTAAGTCTTTCCTGGCAGCTTAAGAGTAGAGTTAGGAAAAACATATCCGGACTGAGATGCTGCAGTAATTGTTTGTAAGGTATTCAATCCAAAATGCAAGCTACCATGTAATTCTATTAGACAATTTCCCTATTGCTTTGCCCCTTTCACAACTGCTTGTGTGGGGATCATTTAACTTCATGTCTGGGTGCATATGCACATGTTGTGCACACAGAATAAAGTCAAATTATATATTGGTGCTTAAAATATCAAAATGTATATATATGCAGATACAACAATTAGCTTTAAAGAAAAAATAATTTCTTGTCAATCATTTTAAATTCTAATTGCTTTTACTTTCCCTTCTTAATCAGGAATAAAATAGCACAGCGGTTAAGAACTTTGCCTAGTTGATAAAAGGTTATCACAAGGGTCTGGAATAATAATAATAAAGCAATTGAACCCTTCACCCTCAATGATGGGAAGGAGGTGAATAAAGATAGCCATTGTCAGTTTCTTTGTTCAACAAATGGTTGCTCTCATTGGAGGCCACTAGCAGCATGGGCAAGAAACCTTTTAAAGAAGAGACTGGACAGCCATTTGTCTGAAATGGTATGTTTCCTGCCTGAGCAGGGGGTTGGACTAGATGACCTCCAAGGTCCCTTCCCAAGTTTATTATGATTATGTTTACGATTATGATTATTTAAAAACAATAATTTGTAAACACCACTCCACATCCTCTGTAAGGTTCTTTCCTGCTCATTCCTCCCACTGGGATTTTGCTACTCTTTTAAAACTTTTCTTCTTCTTTGAAGCACACCATGCACATGATCCCCACTTACAGTCTCTGAATGTGTAAGGAGAAGAAGATATTACATATTATACAATTGGTCTTGGGACTACTTCACAGTAGTGTGTGTGAACACACAGAACTTACAATTCTTGCTGTTTAGGTTCTTTCCTCCTTCCAAACAAGTGGAGGGCCCAAATTCACTCAGAACAAATATAGACTGTTAGATGAGAGGAGGGAGCTGTGGAAAGGCAAGACTGAGTAAGGAAAGCTCGCATACTAGAAATATCTTGAAGCAGACATAGAAGGAAAAAAATCTTGCATTGTGGGTTTCCCAATGGCATCTGATTGGATCTTATAGGTTATGGAGAGGAACTGAGTACTGGCTTTGAGTCTTAGGAAAGTGGGGCTCTTCTTAAGATGGTATAGCTTGATCCCAAGTAATAGAACTTATGGAGAATTTGGCAAAGTAGGATCCATCAGAGACTTGTTTTAAATCTACTCTGTTATCAGCAGTCACACTGATATATGGAATTGTCCAACACTCACTCTGGGTGTTGTTCCACTTGCCCCAGTTCTCTGTCTCCCTATAAATAGCCAATTAAGTGTGTGTCAGACTTGTACTGTTTTTATAAAAATCTATCTGGGAATGGGCTGCTGACTTTGCATAACCTCAAAAGCTATTTGGATACCGAAGGGAAAAAATTACAGGATGCAGTATAATAACTGATTAGCCATGTGATATTGATAGGGGAATCATATACCGGTACATTACAAAAATTTATTCAATCTCACTAAGAACTTGTGGTAGGCGGTTTACCAGTTGGCTGCCTTTTTTTGCTTTATTAATATGCACTGTTGATATCAGGTTAATGCCATTCATACAAGGTGCAAAGGCGCATTTCACAAAAGCTGTCTGAGACTAAGAGAGTATTGAAAGTTAGCCGACTAAACCAACTATTAATAGAAGTAAACTTTGCCTTCTTCTGGATTCCCCTCTCCCAATCTGGCAAATAACACATTATTTTCACAGCACTAGATATGGCAAAAAAGCTGAAAAATAACTTTAGCATTTAAAAAAAAAAGCCTGTAAGATTCTCCCTGCTTCTCCGTGTAGTTGCAGCTATGTACATTCCCACCTTCTCTGAAGTCTGGAGCTGATTCAGTGTAGAGTATTTCTGTTCAGAAATGCCTAATTACATTAAATAATTAAATTATTTCTCACTTTTTCAGATCTTTGAATCCCAGTGTTTAAAATGGTCTTTTAAAATTCATATAATAATAATAATAATAATAATAATAATAATAATAATAATAATAATAATAATAATAATAATAATAATAATAATAATAATAATAATAATAATAAAGTTGGAAGGGACCTTGGAGGTCATCGAGTCCAACCCCCTGCCCAGGCAGGAACCCTACACCATTTCAGACAAATGGCTGTCCGGTATCTTCTTAAAAACTTCCAGTGTTGGAGCATTCACCGCTTCTGGAGGCAGGTTGTTCCACTGATTAATTGTTCTAATTGTCAGGAAGTTTCTCCTTAGTTCTAAGTTGCTTCTCTCCTTGATCAGTTTCCATCCATTGCTTCTCGTCCTGCCTTCAGGCGCCTTGGAGAATAGCTTGACTCCCTCTTCTTTGTGGCAGCCCCTGAGATATTGGAACACTGCTATCATGTCCCCCCTCATCCTTCTCTTTGTTAAACTAGACATACCCAATTCCAGCAACTGTTCCTTATATGTTTTAGCCTCCAGTCCCCTAATCATCTTTGTTGCTCTTCTCTGTACTCAAGATATGATTCTGTTAGAGAGAGTTGCAGTAATTCAGTTTGAGAATTGATTCATTCACAAGTACTTTTGGTAAAAGAGGAATCATTTATAGCAGAATAGAGAATAACAGAGTTGGAAAGAACCTTGGAGATATTCTAGTCCAACCCTCTGCCCAAGCAGGAGACACTATACCATCCTGGACAAATGGCTGTCCAATCTCTTCTTAAAAACCTCCAGTGTTGGAGAACCCACAACTTCTGGAGGCAGGTTGTTCCACTGGTTAATTGCTCTCACTATCAGGAAATTTCTCCTTAGTTCTAGGTTCCTTCTCTCCTTGATAATTTTCCATCTGTTACTTCTTGTCCTGCTCTTAGGTGCTATGGGAAATAGTTTGACTTTCTCTTCATTTTCATTTTCAATGGATATCTAGGTGGAAAGTATTTGATCCATACAGTAACACATACATGCTTTTCCTTTACTACTGCTACCTCTGTAAGCCATATTTTCTGTGACAAGTATGCCACTACTACTCTCATCATTTGGATTTGCTGTAAGAAAGCTGCACCTGGCTTCTCTTTCCCTGTAGCATGTAGTGTTCTGCAAGATACCTGGACACTGTCACAAAGTTATCACAAACTCACTGTGCCTTAAAGAAATTGTTCTATTAACTTCAATATGTTTTAGTGACTATGGAGATTCAACAAGTTAAGGAAAGAGGACCAACTTGTTTTGAAATGCCTACATTCATGTATGGGTTTGTTTGCTAAGGCAAATGGAGATACAAAATTGGAAGATTTCTCTCCACCCTTTTAGTATCAAATAGGGCTCCCAAACAAATGTCAAGGAAAGTTCAAAACAGCATGCACTGAAGAAGCCAAGTAGCACTGAGCATATTTCATAAGCTGGTCTAGAACAACATGACTTAAATATCCAGTGAGAAAGATAATTTATTATTTTTAAAAATAGAAAAGGAGCTTATTGAGGCACACAAGCATTATTTCATTCTAAGCAGACATTTACTGAGAAAAGCAAAGAGTAAATAACTACTTGCTACTTAACAATTTTTATATATACATGTCATGTCTGCAACCTTGATAAATTCTGGATAGCTATAGTATAAATAAAA
>NW_015386272.1:25279-89391 GCF_001527695.2 Protobothrops mucrosquamatus | reverse complement strand
CAGGCGATACTAAAAACCACGAATAAATAAATAGTTTCTGTTTTAAAATCGAATTGAATAATAGGCCTGTTCTAAAAACACACCCATACAAAACCCCCCACTGAAACACAATCCAAACTACGCCAGGCCGGCCGCACGGAATAGATGGGCCTTCAGGGCTCGGCGAAAAAGGCGCAGGTCCGCAACTGTACGTAGGTCGAGGAGTAGGTCATTCCAGAGGGCAGGAGCTGCCACAGAGAAGGCTCTCCCCCTGGGGGTCGCCAGCCGGCATTGTCTGGCCGACAGCACTCTAAGAAGGCCCTCTCTGTGGGAGCGGACTGGTCGAAGGGAGGTGTTTGGTAGGAGGCGGTCTTGCAAATACCTAGGTCCATTGCCATGGAGCGCTTTAAAAGTTGTTACTAACACCTTGAAGCGCACCTTACTTTTGCCTTACTTTTTCTGTTGCAAAATAGTAAAAAAAATAATACCTTCTCATTCTGTAAGATTTTGAAAGTGTGACCTTTAAATATTCAGAAGATGTTTAACATACTTTATTTGTTTACTTAGCGTATTCTGGAAATAAGATTCAATGCACAGCCCTCATTCTCCTTATCCATCTTGTTGCTTTCCAAATGCATAAGGCTATGGTTTCCAACATTTTCAGCTAATAAGTGGAAATTTTGAAAGTAAATAGTCCAGTATATTTGGAGCACATCACATTAAGGAAGACTGCTGTGAGCACAGGAAAAAAAGGTTAAATCTTGATCACAAATGCATTATTCTGGTTTTAGAGATGGAAGGAAAAAAACCAGTCAAAATGGACTCAGTTGTGAAGCCATGTAATGCACATTTCTGGAATAAGAAGCATAAGAAAAGTTTTCCTGGATTAGGTCAGAAATTATTTATTCCAGCATTCTGTTTCCCACGGTATCGAAGGAGATGCCTCATGTGGAAATCAACTTATATGTTTTGGGACTTTTCCTTTTACATGTAACTTTATTAAATTAAAAAACCCAAGAATAAAAGGAGAAAAAGAATTGGGGGGGGGGAAAGGAAAAGTGAGGAAAAAAGCAAGATAAAGTGCAAAAAGAAAGAAAAAGTAAAGAGAATAGAAAAGGAATGACTTCTTGCTTTCTTTGGTGCAGATATAAATAAAAATACACCAAACCCTTATTCTAAAGTTGACGATAATCTACATTATTTCTATAATTCTAGTCATCAAATCCCAAAATCAAAATTTCATTTCTTTCAGTTTCTCGCAAAAAGTGCAAGTGGTTTCCATGTAGAAATAAAATTGGTCAAAATCTTTACTTCAATAAAAGCTGGCAATTTTGCCATCTCCAGGAATTCCATCAGCTTTACTTCCACTCCATTCTTCCATTGTAGGTATTTAAAAGCCCTTCCACCTTTGAGCATATAGACGTCTCACCGCTGTTATACATGTTATGGGAGTTTTCCTAATTTCAGAAATTTCTTTCCTAAAGAATGGAAAAGAAACTGATATTGGAAAACCAGGAGTACTTAAATACTCTTCATTTATCACACTATTTTAGACTAATATCAGCACTTTTGGAAACAGAAATTCTCCAAACCAGAGTTTAGTTCCCAGGAATTATGACATGAGGTCCACAAGTTCTTTTGCAGAATCATTTGCAACCCATTTCTTCCCTTGAAAAGCACCTTGAGTGAACTGGCATGTTAGAAGGAGATTCATTTCTAATTAAAGATTCATTTCTAGCTTTGCTCAGCAAAGGATTTCTGGGAGCTGTTGGATCCTCAACCCAAACTTAGGTTAAATAGTATCATTAGAGATAGCCAAATATTCACAGCCATCAGTTATGCTGGTTTAATTCTAGGCCAATGAATCTTAATTAATAATGGAATTATTTGAAACTTGCATCTTAGCTGCAACAATGGCCTTGATACATACCCAGTTCCACAGATTTATAAAATATGTCAGCTCACAGTCTAACTAGGAAGACAAGAACTGGGTGTACATGAATATATATTTTTCCCTAGTAGGCTATAAAAGTATTGCTATTTAAAAATAAATAATAATGTACTTTATTTACAGTTCTGAAAATAAAGATTGCACAGAAGTTGGGGTGGCTGACTCAGGCAAGGGGAATCTTTGAAATGATATGAAGCCATGACAGAATGTTTAACAAATCCTTTGCCATAAGTTGGGCTGATTTGGTTACGGGAAACAATTGTTTGCATTTACTTGCTTATAAATGTTTTTTAAATAAACAGAAACTTCCTAGCACATGCCTCGGCATATAGTATTTTGTTGTTAAAATGGTAAAAAAAAATGGAATAAAGCTGGTGGTATTTCAAATTCAACAAAGGAACAGCAATCCTTTTCCTGTTATGAAAAAAGAACGGAAAGAAAATATTAAAAAGTGGGACATTTCTCAAGAGGATGTTTTTTAGTTTATTTTTGTTTAAGAAAAGACAACATGTCTTTTCTGGCAGAAAATTAGGGGTTTTTTGCTTCCACGCTATTTAAGAAGGTGATGATTTAGGGCATTATCCTGTCTTTTGGATAATGAATACCCATTTTCTGAATTATTTTGGAAGTTTTTAAATTTTTAGGACATTTTAGACAATAAACAGGCACCAGGTCAAAAAGGTTCTGAGGCATGTGCCAGATTTATAACACTGTATACAATGGGACTATTAATAGAAAAGCCCATTAAAACATGTGCTTGATTGCTGTACTTTGCTGAATCAGGTCCATGCATTGTTTCTAACATTCCTGCAAAAAAGGGAAGACCAAGGGCCAATTTTAGTCTGATTAGAGTCAATGCAAGTTGAGATTTTCTGCCAAAAGTGAACTGATGCCTGGAATTAATAATTCAGAATAAATCATTATTAGCTAACTGGGCCCATTCTTAAGCACGGTTCCAAACTAAATGACAAATCTACAATCCAAGCCAAGGCATCTTTTCCATGAAGGGCAAGACACAGACACGCCCCCAACCCCTATGGGAAAGCTGACTGGATTGGCAATTGAACCTGCTAATGAGAGGACAGCATCCCTCAAGATGCCTAAAGGTAGCAGCCTATTTTAAGCTCTCTAATATACAAAATCTGGTCTGTTTTCCTAACAACCAGGCTGTTTTCCAGCAGCCGGTACTTTCTCTGTCTAAAGAAAGAACACCCCCCAAAGCCTCCTCCCCTCTTGTCCTAAATAATAATGGCAGAGTTAAGTATTTATGTTCTGTTCCAAATCATTCATTGTGTTCGGTTCAGAGGTAAAATAATAGAACTTCTCTGGGGTGGGAGGGAGAAGCCAAATATTCATATCATATCATATCTTATTTATATCTTTCCTTCAGGAGCTCCAGGCAATGTACATAGCACTTTTTCTTCCAATTTTTTCCCACAACAATCCTGAGAGGTAGGCTAAAGGTGACCATGAACCTTCCTGGTTGAAGCTCTAGGATAGTTTGGAAACTCCCCCCCTTCTCCCCCACACATCCTGCTTTTCCATTGTGTATAGCTCTGGGTTTTTCAAACTTGGCAAACCTTTAAGATGTGTGGACTTTCACTCCCAGACTTGCCAAGTTTGAAAAACATTGAGCTAGACAGTTCTGAAGCAATTTTAATCTCTGACTGGTAAATATCACTGACTTCTACTGCCTTCCTACATATCTCTTAGTTTTTCTAAGAACAATAGAAATTCAGTTTTTACTATTTTCTTGTTTAAGGTGTTTTGAGGCCAGAAGCATCTTACAGGATTACAATAAAAACATTTATTAAACAATAGTAAAGCCTACAACAAATGCAGTATGAATAAGGTTTACAATCACCACCAATTAAAGCTAGCATCCCTATACCAGACTACTAAAATTAGGGGGTGGGGGTGTAGCTCCAAGCCTATGTTGACTCCTGGCGTCTTCCTGCTCAAGACTATACAGCACTTTCAGAATTAGTTTGTCCTTGGCTGCTTCCTAGGGCTGAGAGTGAATGGCCCAAGGTCACCCAGACAGCTTCATGCCTATAGTGGGACTAGAACTCACATGATTTCTAGCCTTCTGCTTTAGCCTCTAATCCAAATGCCTTAACTACTTAATCCCAACTGGCTCTCAAAATTAGGCTTTGTTACAGCCAATATCCAGAAGGGAACACTAAAACTTTACTGGGAGAAAAATTTGGGGAGAAAATCAATAGGTCTGTAGGGCTTTTAAAGAAACTGTTAATGATAGACCCTGATGAAATAAGAGGCCATGTGCTCCACCTGTAAGATGCCACTAGGGAAAGTATTTCTTGTTAAAGCTCCTTCAGGAGGGTATTAGTCTCTGCTTCAGGTGAAACAGTGAATACCATCCTACCAATAACATGGGGCACAAAGTTTAAGATTGATGTCAGCAACAGCTCTGTGAGATAGGCTGGGCTGACAGAAGAGGACCCAGTGAGTTTCCATCACTGAGTTTCCATCACTGAGGGTGGAAGTGAATCTAGTTCTAATCCCAGCCCTTAGTCCAAACTTTGTGATATTAATCCTTGTTAATAAAATTGAATCAACAATCAATCAATTATAAAAGCAGTGCTTTTTTCTAAAAAAAAAAAAAAAAAAAAGGTGCCAGAACTCACACACGTCATACAACCCGCCTTGCCTACCCTACAAGGTTCCACCCAAAAAAGGTGCCAGAACTCTGTTCTGGGCATTCTATGAGAAAAAAAGCCCTGTATAAAAGCATTGTTACTGGTGGGTGGTTTTCACAGATGTCCGGCTCATCCAGATTTAACTCTTCCTTATAACAACTCCAGGCTTTGCTTCACTTAGCTTGTGCAAACCTACTGTGAGTTCCCCGAGCAAAGTGTGAGTGAGTTCTGAGTGTGCTCCTGCTTTTCCTGAACAAGCCTGATCAAAATTATTATCTCCCCCCCCCCCCCCGTAGATTACTCTTGACACTCCAAGGAGTCACAACATCTCACTTGAAAACCAGTTTTTAAAAATAATACTTTATTCAATATTTTAAATTCTGTGCATGTTAACACTATACATTTAGGAGAAAAGAAAAAGAGAAGTGGAATATTATATTCTTCTTTCACAAATGCATGCTGAATCAAAATAATAACTTTTGTATGTTTTAATTAGGCTGTGCTGTGAATAGTCAGGCAGAGAGCTAAAACACATTGCAGTCTAAACTTCTGAGAAGAACAATTAGCTATCAGCCCATGAGCTGTAATTAAACTTTATCTTTCTGTGAAAAGGCTACATTCCACTATGACTATAAGAATAATGGTTTCTGAGGATCACAATCATTAAAGTGAGTCCATCTTCAAAATGTGCAGTGCTCAAGTCAAACAGCTAACAACAATGTTCCAAAGATATTGACAAATGTGATGGATGTACTGCAACCTATATTATCCTCCTGTCCCTTATTAAGCCTTATCCTTGAGCCAATTCGTTTATGGAACTGGTGAAATTTGAATCTTAAACCTCACATGAAATAGCAATAATTAAAGTTCTCCAGATTTGGGCCTAGTAACTATATTCTGGATAAATTCTATTCTGAAGGATAAGAACAAGTCACCATATCATCTAACTTGCAGTGGGAGATTGTGGTAAGGAGGTTTGATTCTCTCAGAAATGTCCTTCAATTTGCAGAATCAAAACACTGCACCATGCTGACAATGAACCAACTCTTAGATGTTCGTTGCAGATGTTCAGAGAGGACATAATTCTGGGCAGTATTGCAGATGAAGTACAGCAAAACTGGGTACGTGAATAAAATGTACACCCAACTGCAGTTAAAGTATTTAATGAACTTAAGAATAAAACATTTATGTGATATTGCTGGTTTTACAAGTGAAATCAGATTGAGGTTGGTCTTAAGAGATTTGTGGGAGATTTAATGTCATTCATTAATAACTAACTTGGCATGCCTCACCTTCTGTTGACATTTTCAGCAGGCTATAAACACATTCCCATAAACCACTCTGCAGGATGATTAATTTTAAATCAGGGATAAACAGTGAAAATTACTGAAATGGGGACATCTAGTGGCTCCATCTATTCCTTTTTTTCCAAAGAATGAACACCTTGACAATACAATGGCAAAACACACTGGACTTGTCCTTTCATTGAAAAATAGAACTTAATTGGTTGCTTTACCCTTGCTGGCTCAGAAGATAAAAGGGTGCAAAACAGAACCAGCTGAGCCTTTAAAATAAGCACTTGACAAAAGATTAATGCTGTAGAATTCATTATTTAATGCACATGTTTAGAGTTTTTCAAGGTTACAGTTGTGGGGTCCTGGATGCTCTCAGAGAGCAGCATGGACCCACAGCTCAACTCTGAGCTACAAATGTTCTCTGCTATTGGTAAGGCTAGATTTAATTCAGAATGCAGCAGCCCATTTTTTATCAGCAAGTACAGTGTGTAGCCATCATGCTAAAATACAGTATGGGCTATTAATTAGTTTCAGTTATAATTTAAAATGTTTAATATTTAAATTCCTAAATCAGTTTTGATAATCCATTGTTGTAGTTTTGACTCAATATCAATTCTATGCTATCAGGTCCCCTGCACCAACTTTCTTCCTCACTTGAAATTAAACTGAAGCAGTTCTTCCCAGTGAGGATAGGGTGATTCTGCTCCTTCTCCCAATGTGATATGTGTCCCTACAGCAGCTTTGTTCAATCTCAGCAACTTTTAAGATGTCTTGACTTCAACTCCCAGAATTCCCCAAAACTACAGGCGTTGAGGTTGAGATAATTTGCCCTACAGGCTGAGATAGAAGAAGAAGTTGTGTTTCAAAGATTTGAAAGAGGCCAGGTTGGGGAAGCCATTTTAGGAAGAAAAACTTTGTTTTTAATAATAATAATAATAATAATAATAATAATAATAATAATAATAATAATAATAATAATAATAATAATAATAATAGTAGTAGTAGTAGTAGTAGTAGTAGTAGTAACAATAATAGTAACAATAATAGTAATAGTAATAATACAAGTACATCAGATGGTTGAAGAAGAAAAAATGGCTTTGGAAGAATATCTGAAGGACAATGATGAAGATGCACTGAAATTAGTATATCAGGAAGGCTTACTGACTACTGGAGAGACCAAACTGGCCTACAAGAAAGACCAAATAAATAACAGAATAGAGACATGGGAAGACAAAGCGCTACATGGCCAGTACATTAAAAAAAAAATAGCTGGGAAAGCAGATAATAACAAGATCTGGCAATGGCTAAGAGCAGGAAAATTGAAGAAAGAGACCGAGGGACTAATTCTGACTGCACAAGACTAAGCCTTAAGGACAAATGCATACAAAGTCAAAATTGAGAAGACAGCAACAGACAGTAAGTGCCACCTATGCAAAGAAGCTGAAGAAACAGTGGAGCACCTGGTAAGCTGCTGCAAGAAGATTGCACAGACTGACTACAAGCAGCAGCATGACAAAGTAGCAACAATGGTGCATGGGAAGATCTGTAAGAAATATAATTTGCCTGTAAGCAAGAACTGATGGGATCATAAAATAGAGAAAATCATAGAAAATGATAAAATTAAACTGCTCTGGGACTTCAGAATTCAAACAGACAAGCACCTGCAACACAACACCGCGGACTTAACAATTATCGATAAGAAAGACAAAAAAGTCTGGATAGTGGATGTGGCAGTGCCTGGAGACAGCAGAATAGATGAGAAAGAACTGGAGAAGATAACAAAATACAAAGACCTACAAATAGAAATAGAAAGACTGTGGCAAAAGAAAGCAAGGGTAGTACCAATAGTAATAGGCGCCTTGGGTGCAATCCCCCCAAAAATGGAGCACCACTTGAACACCATTGGCATTGACAAATTCGCCATTAGTCAATTGCAAAATAATAATAATAATAATAATAATAATAATAATAATAATAATAATAATAATAATAATAATAATAATAATAATAATAATAATAATAATAATAATGTTGGAAGGGACCTTGGAAGTCTTCTAGTCCTACCCCCTTCATTTGATTGGGGGATGTTTTTTGCATCACATGTGAGATTATATTTTAATAACGTTAATATTCTTTTTAAAAACACATGTCTTAACATTCAAATGTTGTTTTTATGGTGCTTATAGTTTACATTCTCATTTGTATTTGACTTTCAAGAATATGGCTTTTTAGTTATTTTTTTCTTAGAGACATATTTTAGAGTGTAAGTTGCAGGTACTACTTATAATAGTAGAATGCTATAGATTGCCACAATAAGATGTGTGTTAATATGCAAATCCTTATCCATAAATCCACTGGATTTAATGATGCAAATCCTTATTGTAACAAGCCAAATTTGTGGGCGAACCAAGATATAAAAAATGCCTTTAGAGAAACTGGCAGGAATTAAAAACAAAGCTAAATTTTAGTGGCATGTAAAGCATGTAAGATAATCTCTGCTTTATGACCCTTTTTTGGCAAAGTGACATACCATTAAAGTATCATTGCAATAAACCAACCTTATATAAGCGATAGCATGATTTAAATGAAAAGTCAGCTTTTCTATACCAATACCAATATGTAGCTTTTTAATATAAAAAGAACAACTCGGTGGCACTCAGTTGGATTGAAATATGTTGACATATGTTGCCATTCTGTTATTTTTCAGACAATTTTATATTCTTCCTGTCATGCCATTTCTGGGTCTGTGCAATAAGTGTAGTTTTTCTTTCTCTGCTGTTACCATACTATATGCAGTACAGAATCCTTGCTAAGGAATGGGAAATAAAATAGCTAAAACAAAAATAAGCAGTGCTTGTGAAATATTTATTAGATTTTTATCCCACTTTTATTACTTTATAAGTATCTCAAGGAAGTGAACATACATAATACCTCCTCCTCTTTTTCCCCATAATAAGCCTGTGAGGCGAATTTAACTAAGAGAAAATGGCTGGCCTAAAGTAACCCAGCTGGCTTTCATCTCTAAGGTGGGATTAGAGCAATAAAGCAAGTTAAAAGCAATAAAGCAAGCTTTGAGAAAAACAAAGTTTTATATTTAGGCAGGAAAAAAATCAAAGGTATAAGTACAGATTAGGCGAGACCTGGAACAAAAACAGTAACTGTGAGGACCTTGGAGTCCTAGTGGACAATCACTTGACTATAAGCCAGCAGTGTGCAGCAGCAGCCAAAAAAGCTAATACAATCCTGGGTTATATAAACAGAGGCATAGAATCAAGATCACACGAAGTATTAGTACCACTTTATAAAACCCTAGTAAGACCACACCTGGAATACTGCAACCAATTTTGGTCACCATACTACAAAAAAAAGTTGAGACCTTGGAAAAAGTTCAGAGAAGAGCAACTAAAATTATCAAAGTGCTGAAGACTAAAACGTATGAAGAGCGGCTACAGGACTTGGGTTTGGCTAGTTTAAAGAAAAGAAGAAAAAAGGGGCGACATGATAGCAGTATTCCAGTATTTGAGGGGCTGCCACAAAGAAGAGGGGATCAAATTATTCTCCAAAGCACCAGAAGGCAGGACAAGAAACAATGGTTGGAAACTAACCAAAGAGAGAAGCAACCTGGAATTAAGGAGAAACTTCCTAACAGTGAGGACAATAAACTAGTGGAACAGCTTGCCTTCAGAAATCGTGGGTACTCAAATCACTGGAGGTTTTTAAGAAGAGACTAAACAGTCACTTGTCTGAAATCGTATAGTTCTCCTGCTTAAGCAGGGGGCTAGACTAGAAGACCTCCAAGATCCCTTCCAGCTCTATTCTGTTCTCTTTTTTTATAACAAATTTTATTGGTTTTCCAGTTTTACATTTAAGTATTTGGAAAGCAGCGTGGTGATTGGGTAGTCAATAGTTCAATAACAAAATCTTTAGTACATATCTCAGGTTACATCATCAAAAATTAAATTTCTAATTATAACAAGCTCAGTTAAAACATTTATCAATATATTTTTGCTTATACATATCCATATCCTGTTTTTAAGTTTTACCTAATTTTTAATTACAGTATTCCAATTTAACCTTTAACATCCATAGTATTTAATTTTCGGCTAATCCAAATTTCCTTTATTTCACTACATAAAAGTTATAATATCTAAAATACACATATTACTTTAATATATTCTTATTTTATTTCATAAACATTTTCTATTTCTCATCCTAGTACATCACCACTTACTAATAGAGTATCCTTTATTGTCTCAAGTTTGTCATCTGTACTATCTGGGCTAAACAATAGTTTGAGGCTAATTCCTAATAGTTAATTTTCATTTCCCTTATAAATCTAAATCCTAAATATTAGGCCAATTAATCCCTTATTTTTTACCATTTTCCAACAATATTTAAATCTAATAATCATATTTCCCTTCATCTCAAAATCTCCCTTTAGCCCATTAGTTGAGACTTTAGAATCCTCTGTCATAAATCAAAAGACCCCATTTTTTAAATCTAACTCTAACTTCCTTTTTATGCCAGCCAGGCTTCCATACCAATGCCTTTAAATCATCAGATAGATCTCCCTTCATTCTTGTACATGTTACCTGAATCAAAGGAGACCATCTAGTTATCAATTTTCCAGAGGAACTGGCCCTTATAATCGTTAAATTGTTGCCCTGGTGGCTCAGATCTCCATATTTGCTCTAGTATATTTATCTTCAATTCGGTCTGGTCTTCTTGTTCCTAAGGTTTCTTCTGGTTTAAGTAGAAAGCCATGTCCAATTTTATGGTTGCTCTTTGGTTGTCTAGGTTTTCAGTATACTGTACTTGTTGATCTTTAACACCCCCCATCTTGGTATTACTTTCTTCCGTTTCTGTTGCTTTTTGGGTTGTAGGTTCTTTAATTATAATCAGGGTTTGGTTGTCAAAAATTTCAGTTCATTGTACTTGTTCTTTAAAGTCCTCTGTCTTGGTATTAATTTCTTCAGCTTCTGATGTTTTTTGAACTGTAAGTTCTTTAGTTGGAATCAGGGTTTTGTTTTGTAGGTTTAAGCTGGTGCCTTTGTCTTTCAGTCTAGATTTAATTATCTCAGTAGCTTCAAGAATTTTTTCAAGTATAAGTTTATAATTAGCCAAAATTTGTTGCTGGTCCTCTTCCATTTCTGAGATGGTTATAAATGGTCTTTTAGTGGAGGCTATTTTTTTAAACAAGAGTCAGTAAGTATTCACTTCCACAGTTCCTAAAAGCCAATTTTACCACCCAGCTGTTCTTTCAGCTTTTTATCTCTTTTAGATAATACCAAGGACAGATCTGGGCTGTGAGCAGGTCTCTTTGTCAAGAATATTTACTTGCTGTACCAAGCTTCGCCACAAGATGTCCCCGATAGCATTTAAAGTCTTTTTCAAAACCCGGGCTAGGTTTTTATCCAATTTAAGTTCTTTTTCATCTTTTTTACAAGTAGATAAGGTGACAGATCCCTATAAAAGTAGGAACTTTTGGGGTCTCCAAATATAAAGAAAATGCAAATCCAGTTACTTAGTTGTTCTTTTCAGGGCTTTATTTCCCCTAGGTAGTCAGACGCCGCCATTTTAGAGGGTGGGAAGAAGACATTCCCTTCCCTCTCTCCTCGCAGGGGGAAGAAGTTTCAAGAAGCTTTTTACAGGAAAATACTTGGGATACAAAGAAGGTAAGATCTCACCCAATTCCTCCACCGTGCTTTCAAAATGCTTGATAGTAATTTTGGCCTCGGTTGGTAGCGGCTTAGCGATGGGCCATGTTAATGGCCGATCTTTTCCCCATCAGTTCGAAGAACTGCCCTGGATCAAACAGGAGGACTGCTGCCCTTCTGCGATCAGTCGGGGATCCTCTTCACGCTCGTCGCCCCTCCAGGGCGACTTTCGACCCTTTTCAGGGTCCCCCAGCGGAAGAAAATCGGATGGCGGAGAGAGCGATCACTCTGAACATCTGCTAGCACCGCGATCACAAACTGGAAGCCCCAGCTCTATTCTATTCTAAATCTGCTTTCAATTAAATATAATGCATATTAAAATTGTATGGAAAAAAATATTTCTCCAAATTGCAATATATATCTGGTCTGGCTTTATTACGTATTTACCAAAGATGATAAAAAGTACCAACGAAGATTGTATTTCCAACATACATTGGCAGGGCATAATCAGCTGAGGGGTGCAGAGCCCCTCAGTGCCACTTTTCTCATTGTGTTGTTGTAGCTACTCTACTATATCCAATACAATTCTGAGATTATCTCTTTCTTTTTAAACAAGTTTTATTAATTTTTCAATTTTACATCCAAATGCTTAGGAAGCAGCGTGGTGATTGGGTAATCAATAGTCCAGTAACAAAATCTTTCGTACATATCTCAGATTGCATCATTAAAAGTTCCTTCTCTATTTCCCTTATTATCACATTCAAGTTAATACATTTCTAATTATAGCTCAATCAATCAATACATTTGTCAATATAATTTTACTTATACATATCCAAGACCTGTTTTTAAGTTTTACCTAATTTCAATTACAGTGTTCCAATTTAGCCTTTAATATCCATAATATTTAGACTTCGGGTAATCCAAATTTTCCTTATTTCATTACAAAATAGTTATCATATCTAAAATACACATATTATTCAGTTAATTACATTCTTACTTTATTTCACAAGTATATTCTATTTCTCATCCTAGTATCTCATCATTTGCTAATAAAATATTTTTTATTGTCACAAACCAACTTCTGTATTACAATTCAAAACTATAATCTAATGGCTAATTTTCATTTCCCTTATAAATCTAAGTCCTAAATATTAAATCAATATCTTTAAAGATCTCCTTAGCCCATTAAGTAAGATTTTAAGCTCTTCCATTATCAGTCAACAAAAAAGAGAAAAAAAGGAAGAGAAAGAAAATCCCATTTTTAAGTCTAACTCTAGCTTTCGTTTTGTGCCAAGCAGGCTTCCATGCCAGTGCCTTTAAATCCTCAGATGGATCTCCCTTCGTTCCTACACATGTTATTTGAATCAAGGGAGAACATCCAGTTATCAATTTTTCAAAGGAACTGGCCCCTTTTTGGTCATTAGATTGTTGCCCTAATAGTTCAAATCTCCATGTTTGATTTAAAATATTTATCATCAGTTCGGTCTGGTCTTCTTCTTCTTCCAGTTTCATCTGGCTAAAATAAGAGGTCATGTCCGGTGTTGCAGTTGTTGTTTGATTGTCTAGATTATCTAGGTTCTCAATATGGTATGTTTGTTGATCTTTAGCACCCTCTTAGTGTTGCTTTCTTCAGTTTCTGTTGCTTTTTGAGTTGCAGGTTCTTTAATTGAAATCAAGGTTTGACTGTCAAAGTTCTCTGTAAGTTGTACGTTGTTGTGTAGAATCCTCTTTGATATTAATTTGTTCCTCTTCTGTTGTTTTTTGATTGTAAGTTCATCAGTTGAAATCTGGGCTTCAATTTGTAATTTTAAGGTGACATCTTTGTCTTTCACTCTGGGATTCATTAGCTCAGTGACTTTAAGAATTTTTTTAAGTATGAGTTTATATTAAGTTGTGGGTAGAATTCCTCCATTTCTGTGGTGATTGGAGATAGTCCTTTAGTGGAGGCTATGTTTAATAAAAGTCAGCAAATGTCCACCTCCACTATTCCTAGAAGTTGTTTTCACCACCCAGCTGTTTCAAATTCTTATCTTTTTTAGATAGTACGAAGGACAAATCTAGAGAGTAAGCAGGCCTCACAGTCAAAGAAATTCACTTGCTGTACCAGACTTCACCACAAGATATCCCCGATAGCATATAAAATCTTTTTTCAGACACAAGTTAGGCTTTTCTCCAGTTTAAAATTTTTTTCCCAACTTAATAAATAGATAAGGTAATAGATCCCTGTAGCAATAGGAACTTTTTGGGACCCCAAATATCCAAAAAGTACAAGTCCAATTATTTAGGTGTTTAGATTAGTTGTTCTTTTATTTTATTTTCAAAGCTTTATTTTCCCAAGGTAGGCAGACACCGCTATGTTAAAAGCAGGGAAGGAATTTCAGAAGGCTTTACAGGAAGATAGTTGGGATACAAGAAAGGTAAGGTAAGGTCTCACCCAATTCCTCTGCGGTGCTTTCGTTGTGCTTGGTGGTGATTTTGGCTTTCGGCTGGTACGGCTTAGTGATTGGCCATTTTGATGGCCGATCTTTTCTCCGTCGGTCCAAAGGAGCTGCCTTGGATCAAACGGAAGGGCTATTGCCCTTCCGCAATCTGTCGAGGGTCCTCCTCACGGTCATCGCCCTTCCAGGGCGACTTACAACCCTTTTCATGGTCACCCGATGAAGGGAAACCGGGCGGCGGAGAGAGCGCTCCCTCCGCATGTCCGCTAGCACCACAATCTGGAACCGGCTCAATTCTGGGATTATCTCTTAATAGTTATATTGGTCATCATGAATAAAGTCCTATAAAATCCTCTTTCCTCTATCAGAAAATATTAATGTAAATATTTCATAGTCATTATTCAATCAATCTATAATTCTTAAAATTAAATCTCATCCTTCCTTTGGTAATAAAGCACTATTAGCCCCTTTCCAAGATTCTGGCATAGCAGATCCCTGTAATTCATCATGCTTTTAAGTGACTGAAAAAGTTGGTCTTTAAAATTCTTACAGTATAAACTTGGTAATCCATCAGGCCTTGATGCTTTCCCTATTTTATTCTTTTTTATGGCTTTGGATATTTCAAAACTTGTTATAGGATTATGTTATGGAAAATCTTAACAAGCAATTTACAAAAGTGATTAGAAAAGTATGTGAACCCTATATCTTTAAAGGCACTGACAGTGGTTTGGACTACAGCGGCATTCCCTCAGTTATCAGAGCTCTAAACCCATTGGAGATCACTGGCTTGCAGACTTCTCATGAGGAGTAATTGTCTGAAGCACTTGTGGGCAATCCCAAGTGGTCTCCTTGTCCAGAAAGGAATCACGAAGACTCAATTCACTCACTATCATACCGTTCTGTCATGATCATTAGCTCCACCCTCAGTCGAGCTGTCCTTAACTTGCCATTTTTTTTCCCAAGGAGCAGTTTTTTTGGTATTCCTTTAATCTGTGAGGGGGAGATCTTTGTTTTGATATAGAAGTCTATTATAGTTCCAGGTCAATGCAATATACATTCATCTTGCTGTATCAACTGCAAAACTCAATATAAAGCAATTACAGGTAATACTACTTGAAGTATTTCCAAATGATTCCATCAAATTCTGACCTCTAAAAGGAAGTTCATATGTTATGCACCAGGTTACTGACCTTTCTTTAAATGGGCTGTTAAACTTGAGCAATTTTGTTATCACTGTGAAAGAAAGTGAACTGCTATTAACCCCAGCTAAATATATTGACACATATCTATTTCTGGCAACAAATGGGCATTTCAAACTTTTAAAGACAGTCTCCATGAATTGTAAAATCTCTATGTTGTTATACTTATTGGAACTAAAATTACTGCGGTGTATTATTTTCTGGCCTCCCCCCCCCCAAAAAAAAATTTAAAGCACAAATTTGATCTTTAAGATAATTATTGCCAAAAGCATTATCAGAGAACAAGTACAAATAGCCTTGTTAGAAACTGAAAAATAGCTCCCCACTCACCCACATTTTTACTAGTCATGTTGATGTATTTTCCTTTTTTCCCCTGGTTTATTTTATTGTTCTATTATTTTACTTTCACTTTGTTTAAATTTTCTTTTTTTGTTATAAAGCATCTAAAACAACCCCATGGCAAGACGGGCAGCAAATAAATTTAATTATATTCCAAATAGTCATATTCATGATATTTATTCATTTCAATTGTATTGTTTATAGTGTTTCCATTATATTCATTGTATTTCAGATATTTGATTCAATTTGAGGTAGTAATTAAGGCACCAAGCTAGAAATGGGGAGACCATGAGTTCTAGTCCTGCTTTAGGCACAAAGCCAGCTGGATGATTTTCAGCTACTGACTAGGAAGAAAGCAAAAATAAATCACTATCAAAAACTTTTACCAAGAAAAATGTAGACCACTCCCCAAGAATCAACACTGACCCAAAGGCACAATGCGTGTATGCCTCTGTGTGCGATATGCACCTCAGAATCCTAAAAAGACATCCAATTTATTATGCATCACTACGTTTTTTGACATTTTAAAGTGCTTTTACATCCACATTATAAATCCACAGTTTTGGGAAAAGCTGGCTGGAAAACTAAACTGTTGCAGAGAAAGAAATAGCTAGACGTGTTCAGAGATCTGCAGAAATAATATCCCGATGCACCATTGCAACGAACAGACGTGCAATACCTTTAAGCACTAGACTCCATTCGTTATAGCCTCCCCTCCTTCGACCTCTCCAGAGTCGAGTCAACCGCATGAAAGGCACGTGGTTGCACAAACAGCGATGACGAAGCCTTTGACGTCCCTTCGTAATCACGCGCTTTCTCCCTCGCCCCTCTTGTTGCCTCAGCAACCGAGCCGTAAATCCACGCCATCTTCCGAACGGCCTTCTGCTGCGCTTCTCCGTTGCCACAACAACCACGTTGGACCGTAAAGGAGAACAGTCGTCAAACTAAGATCTTCGGCTATAACAGTATGTCGGGAGATTAGTAAACCGGGTGGTTTCTTTCTGGTCGGGTTCGACTTCTGCCGACGTCATAGGGGATTGCCTTGTTGTTTCCTGGACGGCCGCGCGGAATGGTTCGCCACTGCCTTGCGCTGGGTTGCTTTCCGATTTCCCCTTCGAGACTGCAGCCCTGGGATTCCGGGGTGGTCTCCTGTCCACGCATTAACTAGGCCCAACCTGGGTAGCTTTAGTGTTTAGCAAGGTCGGCGGGTGCTCCCAAGGAAGCGGCGAGAAGTTAGCCCTTGTGCTAGCCTGCTTTGACTTCGCCTTGGCAGCGTTTGCAAGGGGCACTTAGCCATGTTTTACTCCAAAGCTCAGTTCCCGCTTGGATTCTAACTCGCGAACTCAGAAAATGGGGCTTTGGGGATAAACCTGGGTTCCTTTAATCTTAGGCACGTGTGTCGTGTGAACGCGGATTCGGCGGGCTGGCGGGTGGGATTGCATTGAGCAAGGGAGCTGCCTGGGAAACGGGAGCAGAATCCTCCCTCCGCGGGGGGCTTTTTCTTAAAAGGGAACTTGCTCTGCGGCTCTGGCCAAACGAAGCGGAATCCCCTCACTCCATCGGGATTTTAGTTGGGAGTCGCCCGGAACACGATTGCACCAGGCTCGCTTTTTTTAACTACGCGCCATTCGGCAGGGTTATTTCCGCAGGGCTTCAAACCTGGAGGCGCTTTCGAGAAAAGTGGCTATCTGGGCGGTGAATGAACGAGGAGCGGGATGCTCTTCAAGAATTAAGAATCCGACGCAGGGAGCTGGGTTTCCTTGCTTGAGAAATTACTTTGAAATCCGATTTAGCTATAATCGCTTTCAGTTACGGCACGGGTCCTTAACTTGGCCACTTTAAGACTTGTGGACTTCAACTCCCAGAATTCCTCAGCCAGCTTTGCTGGCTGAGGAATTCTGGGAGTTGAAGTCCACAAGTCTTAAAGTGGCCAAGGTTGAGGACCCCTGAGTTACGGGAACCCATAAAGCACAAACGGAGCAAGGACTGCAGTCGTAATCATCTATGCGCGGAGCAGAGACTCTGATCTGATTGTAAATGCAATCCTTTGGGGAAAAAAATGGTTACAGAAAATCTCTGATAAGGAGCCCCTCTTCTTAAATTACTTTAAAAACATTTAATTCTATTTTAAAGTGAAGGATTAGAGGCCAAATCAGGGATACAGGACTCTTGTGCTTGCACCAACTGGATTTCTATTCAGTATACAGGTTATTTTTTTAAATGCTCATAGCAACTTAATTAGGGACTTAAGCATTCTGTTAATTTTTAGCATTATTAATAATATGAGAACAATTGGGTATTTTGAATTTCTAAACGTATTGCATAGTAACAAATTCATATAGTGCATGCCTGCTTTTCCTCCTTAGAGAAGGCATAGAAAGTCTGAGCGTCAGACCTAGAAGTAACAGGGAGCTGTTGTTTTTTTTCCCTCAGGAAAACAAGCTCTTGTTACTTCCATTTTTGCAGAGAAATCTATGTGTAGTTGCTTACTTTCTAAGAGTAGGACATACCTGCAGAAACCCATTTATAACCATTGTTTGAAATAACCATAAAGGTTCTTAACAGTTCTAAACTAGATAATGGAAAAATGCATGTCTACATGGGGGCGATGTATTATAACTTTCCCCTCAGTTGGCTTATGGTCTGTATAGAAGAAGAACTTGTGCAAGTGTCTTTTTTTTTCCCCTTTCCCATTTTGGTTTTGAGTGAAAGGTTATAAAAAATGCCAGAGCAGATGGCAGTATCTAGCAGCCACTAGACCAGTGATGGCGAACCTTTTAGAGACAGAGTGCCCAAACTGCAACCCAAAACCCACTTATGCATCATCGAGTGCCGGCTGGGTGTGGGCTATTGGCTGGGTGTGGCCAATTGGGTGGGTGTGGCCAATTGGGTGGCCGTGGCTGTGGTGGTAATGGCAGACTGGGTGGGACTAAAAAGTTCAATCAATCAATCCCAACTTTGCAACATCTTTTTTTTTCCCCGCCAAAAGTTGAAATTGACTGATTGAACCTTTTTTTTTTTTTTTTTGCACATGGCGGCGGAGGCCTAAAGCAAAAAGGTTTTATAAAACCCAGCTGAAGGCCTAGGACTGGGGCGACGGCGCACGTGCCCACAGAGAGGGCTCTGAGTGCCGCCTCTGGCACCCGTGCCACAGGTTCGCCACCACTGCACTAGACATTCCCCACCAGCCTCCAGAAATGCTAAGCATGATCCAACCTGTTTAATATGTGGATGGGGGAGAGCATTGCAAGTGGCTAAGCTATAGAGCAGAAAGGGGGATATATTTTAAAAGAAAATAGTGCTCATATTACTGCCAAAGGTTCCAGTATGGATGGCTTTATGACATCCCCTGAAGCTATATTCGATTCAAAATAGACTTTCTTTTGGGTTTTGGGAAGAGCCTATACCTCAGTAAAGAGCCATACTGTTACCATGCATAAAAGTCCATATTCAGTCTCTGGTATTTCCACTATTTTAAGCCTTGGACCTACGCAACACTTTGCACGCTGTTAAAAATACAAGCAGCCTTTGTTTAACAACTGCAATTGGGACTGGTATCACTAAACAACATGGTTATTTAGTGAGATGTCACATGACTATGATGGATGTGTGACCTCAGTTCTATCAACTCATCTGTAATCATTAAGAACATCACATGACTGCAGATTGCAATTTTACTGATGGCTTCTCCATTCACTTTGCTTGTTGGAAGCAGGTTGTGAAGCACAGAAAGGGTGTTCACAGGATGCTACAATGATTGCATCACTGGTTGCAAAATGCCTGAATCTCAATGATGATTGCAGGAACACTGTAAAGATTATAACTGCAAGGACTGATCATAAAGTTATTTTTTTCAGTGCTGTCCTAACTTTGAATGGTCCTTAACAGGGAAGTTATTAAGTGAAGAATACCTATGCGTAGCTTTGGACAATGTAAACAATTTAGAGCAGAGGTGTCAAACTGCCGGCCCTTGGGCCGGACACATCATCCGGAAGCCGCGCCCAGCCCATTGCCGGCAATGGCAAAACCGTCCCAATATGTTGTGCAACGTCATGTGACATCACAAGTTTGACATGTCTAATTTAGAGCATAACAAAATATATCAAATATTTCTTTATGCTATTTACCCTCAGGTACTTCCATTGAAAGAGAACGATAATACAAAATGGCAGAAGCAGTTTTTCATCCTCCAAGAAGGAAAAGAAAAGTATATGAATCATATGATTCTCCATTCCCTATTTCTCCTTCCATAGAAGGCAGTCATGGAAGAGTTTATAAAATGTGCCGGGCTGAATTGATAAATAACAATGTAATTGTGAAGAATCCTGAAGATATAGAACAGCTATATAGCAAGGTATTTTTGGCTCATTTTATCTGTATAAGCCATTAAATTAATCAGTCTTGGATCCTTATCCTGTGTTTCTGTCTGAACAAAAAATGTTCTGTTAATGAGTGCTATCATAATTTTGCTTGTTTTCTAGGGATTTTTTGGAAAAGGTATTCTTTCAAGAAGTCGACCAGAATATAGTATTTCAGATCCTATGATGACTGCTAAATGGAAAGGTAAATTGAAGTATGTATGCCATGTGTGTATATAAGACTTATATAGCTCCATCTTATATACCAGAATCCTGGACAGGATCACAGAACAGCAACAACCAGTCTCCTGCCCCCCCTTCCCCCAAGTTCCTGGCACTACTCTCCTACACAGTCACATTCAACTGAATTGAGCTCTAGCCTCACCCTATTCCGATGCTTGCAGGAAGAGCCAGCTCTTTAAAGTCTTTCAAAAGATTAGGAGAGTGGAGGCCTGCCAGGTATTTCATAAGGCATGGGCTGTAGAGAGAAGGAACACTTTCTTGGTCCTTTGGGTTGGTAACATTTAAAGGAAGGGATCTGGCATGCACCCACCCTATCAGACCTAATTGAAAAAGTAGATAGATATTCTGGGAGAGACAGTTCAACAAATAACCTGGCCTTTCACCCTCAAAAGAATCTTCCCTAAAAAGGGAAGGTTGGAGAATGGACAAAAATTATCCAACTCAGTTGGATCCAAAGAAGGCCTCTTGAGAAATAGGCGTACTAATGCCTCCTTCAAGGGAGGTAGCCCTGCCCCATCTTCCAGTAAGTCATTCATCACTGTTTGGACCCAACTGCATGTCACCTCCCAGAGGATCTTATGCAACCAACAGGGGCACCAGTCCAGCACAAAAGTAGCAAACTGGCATCCCTGAGGACCTCTGTCCATTTCCTCAGGAGTAACCAGCTCAGACTCTTCCCAGATAAATTAAAAAAGCATGTGGTAGGCATAGGGTTACGCAATATTGCAACAGTGCTGCTTTGCGTTCTCTGTGCAGATTAAGAGACAGCTACACTTCTCAAATTTATTTCAAGGTCAGCATATTTCTAGATTTATTTACCCCATTTATTTATATACTGTCCCTCTTCCAGCATTCAGTGTCATTTTCATAATAAAGCATTTTGTATATTATACAGTAAATATCATAAATGCCTTTCTAAACTTGTATCCAAATTATGTTAATAATGTTCAAATATTATTTATATAAAATAGTAACTATACTTTTTATTGCAGATGCTAAGTTAAATATGCCAATCGTCTCATCAGAAAAGTAAGGTTGTTTTTTTTGCTTTGTCTAGCCTAGAGTTTGAGCTTGCTTATTAACTATAAAAATTACAGTTTAATCAATAAGTATGTCTCATTGTTAAGATACTTTAAAGAAGCAAAGTACTCTTTGATTCCTCAATTAAAACTTTGTACCATCATCGTTCCAATTATTAAGTGATTAAAATGGAGAAATCTAAATATGGACAGGTTTTTCTGAACCAAAAATTATCAAGCAATGATTTAAAGCAGGGTGTCAAACTGCTGGCCCATGGGCCGGTTGCATCAGGTGGAGGCTGCGCCCACCCCAGCTCTGGCAATGCGAAAAAAGTTGATGCGGCAAGTTTGACAGCCATGATTTAAGGCCTAATTTGATATGCTTTTAAGTATTACCAATAGAACAGAATATTTGTAATTCAGGGTTGAACTGTGGGATCTTGGTGCTCTCTCAGCTTGGTAGTTTTTTTTACAAGCATTTCATTACCATGAATAACATCATGAATATACTTTTGAGTATTAGATTAGCAGTCATCTGTTGCAATATGATATATTGAATCTTGCTTCAGAATTAACAAAGTGCATCAAGCGTGGTCTCCTGTTTTCCTTGTTCTCATATCAAGAAAACAATTAAAAAAAATTCTAGGTGAATTGCACTTTTTTTTACAAGGGCTTGATATGGGGAACTTTGACTTGTTTAAATGTTGGTTAGTGAAGAAATCATATTATGGCTTATTTTCAATTATAATTTCAGCAAAGCCTGTCTTTCCAGAATTATTGGTGATTTTCCTTCTTGGAATTAACACTTTCTTCTGGAGCAGTTAAGCTGGTTGCACACTTAAACTTGCCTTTTTGAATGGAGGACAGTTTCTGGCCATACTTGGTCAGCAGTAGAGTTTGGACTAGCTACAGCTTTTCAGACCCAGGTTTTATAATTCAGCAGAGAACATGCACCCATACGTTCTCATGAAGGATGATCTTAAAAAAAATTGTCTATGCTTTATTCCTCACTAACTTTTAATCTAGAGAGAAAAATATTTGTCTGAGAATGGGGCATATATTAACGTTCTTAAGCAATAATGATGAGTTCCTTCTTTATGGGAGCTTGAAATTTAGAGTAGCCCTTTTTTGCTATATTTAGGGATGCAGAAAAAAGCCTTGTAAAGAACAACATATTTAAACCTGCTGGATCCTTTCAGTCTGACCTCTGATAGCAAAAACAAGTTGCTTATACAGTTAGAGATCCTCTGCTAATCATAAAGGCTTACAAAATATCCTTTCTTCTTCTTGAAATTACTGTATACATCCTTATCCAAATTTAAAAAGGAGTAAAAAAAAAAGATTGTGATGTCAAAGCAATCCAGAAAGCTAAAGGAGAACATTTTTTTAAAGAATTCTTGACCAGATCACAGTTTACTGTAGATCATTAGGTGAGGAATACTGCTTCAGAGAATTACTCTTCGGAATTTGCTTGTCTATTCAGTTCTGTTGTGAAAGTCACATCTGACATTGCTATTGTTTCCTAGTAATGTAAAAAATATTCAAGAAATATGCTGAAAAACCACAAATTTAAGTATGTGTTAGCAGAATCTTAGAAATAGTGTTCATACTTTGGCTTGAATATGGAATTTATTCCATGTTTTTTTCAAAAGATGAATGCAGGCATCAGAGCAATCTTGAATCCTAAACAAACAACTCAAGCATTTAAAAATGGAAGTGTTGGAATTTAGTATGGCAGCCATCGTCAAACATTACGGGCATCAGTAATTCTTTCTGAAGCATACTTCATATCCCAGTCAAGAAGAAACCAGCATTATACATTTCAAAGTTTTTCTGATACCATGAATCTAATGACATTGGCAGTTACCTATAGCAGTGGTGGCGAACCTATGGCACGCGTGCCAGAGGCGGCACTCAGAGCCCTCTCTGTGGGCATGCCTGCTATGCCCCGGAGATGGCAACCATCCCTCTTCAACCAGCCGCCCGCTAACTCGCCGAGGTCTCACATGGCCGGATGCATCCCAGCACCCATGCGCTCACTGGCCTCTGTGTGCAGGGGCTGATGGTGTGACAATGGCACCCCTGCCCTACCTCGCCTTGCCTCGCCTCACCCCGCAGGACAAGCCTCCTGCCCACCACCCCACCTGCCAGAGACGCCCTGGATTTCCCCCAACCCTGCCCGGCCCCCACAGACGTCCCTTCCCACGAGCAACATCGAGGTGATCACACCCACCTTGGCTACACCCATCCAATCTGCCATGCCCACCACAGCCATGCCCACCCTGTGGGCGACACCCACCTGGCACCCGGCGATAAATAAATCGGTTTTGGGTTGCAGTTTGGGCACTCAGACTCTAAAAGGTTTGCCATCACTGACCTATAGGGATGATCACGCGCTGCCTCTGGTCTCATTTCCATTCTCTATTACAAGATTAGAATTACATGAGTCTCTGGGTTCATCTCAGTTTCAATCCACAAGAAACTAGAATTGTTGCTGAACCTCTAAACTTACAATGGAAATGATTGTGGAAGAAACACAAAATAAGCATAACCACCTTGGTGGTCTTCTTTGATTTAACCACTTGAGGCACTTTGACCTCAAGGAGGCAACAGCAGAGTATTAGTTGCTAGAACTAAAAATAGTAAGATTCAGTGTCACCATGAATGACATTTCAGTTAAAAACCGGTATTTCAGTAAAAGCTTACTTGGATAGTCAAAGTATACAGTATGTCAAGAAAACCCAGCCTTCTCTGTGGGAAAATAATGCACAATATAGCCATTATCTCTAAATAATACTACCAAATCTTGATTTCTCAAATAACAATGTAATAATTTCTAATTAAAGAGTTTGCCTTCTGAACAATTAATACAAATAAATGATGAAATTAAATATTTCCTCTAATGTATTGCATTTTTTAAAAAAAATAATTCTCAAATATTCCTTAAAAATGTATCCTAAATGTAATTAAGACCCTAGAACTCAAGCTGCAATTCAGATTCAGTTCTACAATTCCAATCTGACATTGTTGTAATATTTTTTATTTTATCTACAAGTTCTTCCTCTGGATGGTCAAGTTGCAAGAGTAACTTCCACATAAAATAAATAAATACAACAATCATAAAAGAAATGGAGTAAAAGAATGAAATTACTGGTCTCATCATTCAATAACACACACGTTACAGTAGTGAATTTTTAATGTATTTGTCTCAATGCCACTTAGCTCTATTGTCTTGATCAAAAGATGAAACCTTGAGTGGATAATAGTATAGTCTTTGTGCAGCACTGAGAATGTCAGAAGGTGTGGATTTCTCACATAAGGCAATCCTAACTAACCCAGAAAGACAATCATACTTGTAGTCTTTGTATGTTGTGCAATATAAGAATAAACATAAAAATATTTATGAGTATCCAGGGATATATAATATATGATTAAATAAACTAGATATTATTTATTTTTCATATTTCTAAACCACCCATGTCCCTCAAAGAGGGGCTCCTAATATACCCAAGACTTCAGTAAAACTTGAGAAGTGATCATTTGTTTTACAGATATTTTTATATTGTCCATACATTTATTCAGAACGTCTGCTTACTATGAGCCCATACTTTCTGTTTTCTTCTACTCCAGATACCAGCACTGTGTTGAATGGGCTAAAAAACGTCTGTCAGAACAGGGAATAGATGACTCCACAATTAACAACATCATGCAAAATTATACTAAACAAATTAATCTGGGAATAGAAACAAGAGAAAATAATGGATTTCAAGATGAAGAAACATTTAAAATGGAAGCTAATAAAAAAGAACCAGAGCTTTTAATGACTTCATCTGAAATTAATGGGAATAACACAATGTCTTTCAGAGATAATTCACATTGTGATCCATTAGTCAAACATGACTGTAGTGAATCAGATATAACAGACCCTAACATTTTAGCTAAAACTCCTTCACCACAACAATGTTCTCTCAATATGTATGATAGCTCCAGAGAAGACAGTTACGTTGAACCAGAATCTCATTGTTTCAGTAACAGTGAATATGACCATGAGATTGTATTAATAGAAGAAAAAGAATCAGATTTGTGTATGGAAGAGGAAACCAGTGAAAAATTGCATGTAAGTATAGCTTGCTATAACGGTAATGGTAAAGTCAATTTTAAAATTATTAAATTGTGTATTTTGCTTTATAGATGTCCTTTATCCCTTTTTATTAAGAGATTCTGAAACTAATCATTTGATGGATATCAGCAAGAAATCTTTGTCATTTATTCTGTAATCATAGCTTAATTTGAAGTTTACTTCAGGAGTCCTGTTGAATTCCTCTGTCCTACCCAAAGCATGTTGTAAAACCAATGAGACTGAATAGGAACATCCAGAAAGTCATGTCTTTGCCTGCAGATCTACTACTATAATGTTAGAGCAAAAGCTTGAGGATTTAGGAATGAAAAGCCGAAAAAAATCAAAAGGATGTCTTACAACACAAAGGAAATATAATACATTATGATGGATGACCTTTAGCTGATGCTATGTAAATTACAGAGATGTTTTGATTGCTTCCTTATAACTTTTATTACTTTTCTTGTAGTTAATTAAAAAAGCAAAATTAGTATGCAGAAGAAATCCTTTCAGGATTTTTGAATATCTGCAACTCAGTCTAGAAGAGGTAAGTTTTATATTCTCTCTTACTTTGCATCTCCGTATTAGGAAAAAGCCTTATAAGTCTAAACTGAAAACTTACAGGCAAATGTATAAGATTGGGAGATTAAATAGATGCATGCATAATTGGAGCAACAAAGTAACAATGTCTAGCAAACCCTTCCATTGTGGGAAGTTTTATTAAGCAGCAACTATCTGGAGTTACCAATCCATCTGCCACCAGGATGTTGCATGATAGCAAAAATTGACTCACCAAGTCTTACTACCTCATATTCTTTTTCCTTTTTGTTCCTTGAGATTTTACTCTGATTTCCTCCTTCAGCAATGGATTTCTGTTGCTTAGCACTAATATACACAATGGAAGTTTATTCCTCTCTGGACTGCTTCCATTTTGTGGTAGTACATAAGGGAAAGAATATCCTATTTTCCCCGGTTTAACTTGCTTAGGAAAATGTCTCTGTTATTATCATTGCTTTATAGAAATACGTTTCTGTAATCGTATACTTGCTTATTCAGATGTAAATAAATCTAACTAAATCCCATTTTCTTATCAAATTGTAAATATTGTAGGATAATTGTGTATCTTTAAATATGATTTCCTTTTTAATTATATAAGGAAGCTTTCCTAGCACTCTAGTATTTCAAACATGCACAAACTAATTTTATTTGATGTCATTTTTAGGCTTTTTTCTTGGTCTATGCTCTGGGATGTTTAAATATTTATTGCAACGAGGTAAGTTAATGCCTGTTTTCAGTAGTAATTCTTGAGTTCTGTTGATTGGAGTACTGCTTATTAGCAAATAATGAAGCACATTCCTCCAGAAGTGGTGAATGCTCCAACACTGGAAGTTTTTAAGAAGAGACTGGACAGCCGTTTGTCTGAAATGGTGTAGGGTTTCCTGCCTGGGCAGGGGGTTGGACTCGATGACCTCCAAGGTCCCTTCCAACTTTTTTTTTTATTATTATTATTATTATTATTATTATTATTATTATTATTATTATTATTATTATTATTATTATTATTATTATTATTATTATTATTATTATTTTTCCTTTAATATAAAGGAGCAATACTACTTATTGGTTCATGTAAATAATTTTACTTATTTGTGTATGTAAATAATTTTTGGCTGCATTCCTGAAGTAATATTTTTGCCTAAAACTGACTGGTCAACGTCTATACAAGTATGAGGCAATGATTTTTTAAAAAGAAAATGTATAGGACAATTTTTTCAGAAATTATTGTCGAACTTTTATCATTGTGAAATAATAGCCCTACCAAACTACTGTTGTCTGCTTTTTATAACTAATTTCACACTTGGCTTCTATTTTGTTTGTTTTTATAATTTTGCAAAGCACTATTTATGACATTTCTATAATAGTAGAATATATTTATTTGCAATAATAATATGGTTGTGTTTTTAAGGCACCTTTATCTATCTTGAAGCTATGGGACCTTTTTAGTAAAGCACAACCCAATTTTAAGGCTACCTACATGGCTTATCATTACTTCCGCAGTAAAGGATGGGTCCCTAAAGTTGGCCTGAAATATGGAACTGATTTGTGTAAGTAGTATTCTTTCATTATTAGCACCTAATGTAGTAACTGTACAAGAGTGGGTCCATTCACTTGTGAACATATGAATGTTCCTCTTTCTTTACATTCAGTCATTCTTTAGTGGGGTTGAACATTAAATCATTCTTTAGTGGGATTGATGTTCTGCTGCTAGGAATATTGACATATTTTAAGTATAGTTACGTCTGCTTGTCATATTCTTGGAATATATTATGTGAAGGCAGCTGTACTCTTCCCTGTGTGTGTTTAGACTAAAAATCCCATTTTATGGATTTGTGCTGCTTGGAGAAAAATGTTGGCAAAGAATAATGCTGGGCTTTATTCTGTGAATATAAGATTGTATTTATGTATTAAGTGGCAGGTTCAGTTGATGTATTATATTTTCTTACTGTACATCAGTAAAACTATACTAAACAGCCTGTGATCCTTTGGCTCATTGTTTCCTTATAAGGTTCCAGGTTCCTCAACGCCTTCAACAATGGCAGGGCTTCTAATTTATTTGAAAAGTTCTTAAAATTTTAGTGAGATATTTAGTGCATCTGAATAAAGCCCACTTGAACTGTGTAGCACAGTCAGACATTAAGAACTGACCACTAGAAATATTTTATGACATTCTGTATTATTGTGGACCTGCGCCTTTTTCGCCGAGCCCTGAAGGCCCATCTATTCCGTGCGGCCGGCCTGGCGTAGTTTGATTAAGTTTGATTATGTTTTAGTGGGGGTTTTGTATGGGGTGTTTTTAGAACAGGCCTGTCATTTAATTTGATTTTAGCACAGAAATTATTTATTTATTATTGTGGTTTTTAGTATCGCCTGTTCACCGCCCTGAGTCCCGTAAGGGAGATAGGGCGGTATATAAATTTAATAAATAAATAAATAAATAAATTATGTCATAAAATACTTTATGAAAATTGTCATATTTGTTTTATAAAATTTGTCAAATTTCAGTTCCATGGGAATCATGGCACCCAGTTTTTAGATGCATACTGTAAGTTAGCCCACTGAGGTATCTTGGCTCAAAAGTTTTTGCCCTATGATGCACCATTTTGCCCAGTTAAGGGTTACTGATGTGAAAATTTTAGTAGGTAGAAGTAAAAAATCAATTTACTTTCAATAAGAATGTGGTATCAGTTCCACTTATTTTGAGTACATTCATGTTATAACTGGTTAGAATACAAGCTCATCTTACTATAAAGTGGTTTAGATTCTCAAAGTTTTATAATGGGTTACCACAATCTTATCTTGTTATAACTGAGAACAAAAAACATGACTTTTGTAATAAATGAATGTTCATTTTATTCTTGTTGTAGTGCTATATCGAAAAGGCCTTCCTTTTTACCATGCCAGGTATAGCATTAAAGTTTGGATATAGTTTTCATTTTTACTATGTACTATGTTTAATTTTGATACTATTTGAAAATATTATATGTTTGTTTCTAATTTGCTTTAACATAATTCAGAATATTGTTTTTCCAAAGCTGAAGCTAAGAATAATCTCAAATTAGGGCACCCCATGGGTAGCCATCTTCAGTAAGAACATTCAGATAACCAATCCTACACTGGAGTGTTCTGTTATCCACAGAATAGCCCTGAAGATGCCCTGAGATTCAAATAAGGGTCTCAAACACTTCAATAATAGGAATTTCAAACAAAGAAAACTTATGTTGATTTTGGCATACTTATAGTGTATTGTCAGTATGCATTTTATTAAAAGCTGCCCTTGTAGTCTTCAAATGCTGCTTTGATGAAGGCAAACCAGTGTTGCTCCTTCTACTAATTAAAGTAATTAAAACACGGAAGTGAGTGGTGATGAGTACCTCTCCTCACAAATATTTGTTCTGTGGGACCCTCGCTGTTGTCCAGAAGTGATTTGGAAAGGGGGAAAATGGCTTTGGTGGCACGGGAGGGTATAAATGCCCTCATCGTAATATTACATTGGATTTTACCTTAGCTTTAATCTACATAGTCTACTTGTCTATTTGAATGTATACTGTGGGAAACTATCCCTAATTTACTAATCTCAGAAAAGAGGCTTAAAAGAATATGAAAAGAAATCTAATATACTGTTGTTTGCTGAATTGATTCTTTCATTATGCTGAAGGAGCCATCAATATTTAAGCTATTTTGATTGTGATTTTTGAATACATGTTTTTTTCATTCTAAAAAAAAGATATTGGGGGTTATTTTCCAGCTATTCTGTGATTGCTGAATTAATTAATGATGATTTTGATGGATCGTTGCACAGACCATTCAGTTGGAAAACTTTGTCTGGATTGAACAGAACTACAGCAAATGTTTCCAAGGTAGCCAATAAGAAGAATTATTTTAAAATACACCAAAAATGCTATGGAGGAAAATGGATGTATAACTTTAAGTACAGTAGGAGAAGTTATATAAAGCGTGTAGTAAAATAATTTTGCAGTACTTTTGCAATAAATGAGAGTATGTGTATATGTGTATGTTTCTGGTTAACAGTGGAAAATCATCTTTCATATAAATGTTGCAGTGTGTGAATTGTAAAGCAATCACAAATGTGGTCTGGTTGACTGAGGCTGCTGTGATGGATTTTCTCTTCTTTTCCATCTTTAATATTTCATCACTGACACAAAGCAGATTTTAGATTCCATTTTCCCAGAAAAGAGCGAAAAAAAGACTAAACTTTCATAGTGGTGGCCTGCTGCTATACTGAATTTCAGCTTTCTAGTTTTTAGGGAACTCGAGTGGTTCAGATTGTATTTCTCTAATAATTGAGGTTTCCTTGAATACTTATCTCTACCCAGTGCTTTTTCAGCTCACTTTTCAAGTATAATTTCATTTAGTTTAATATAGTTTCGTTTAGTTTGTCCCAATATACTATTTAGGATAAAAGTTGATAATCCCCACTGTACATTTTAGAAAGAGTAAATGGCTGGAAGGAAGCAACTGAATTATAGTAACTATAGATGAAGGTTATCTCTGAAGGCCAAGAAACACAATTTTGAGGACTTTGCACCACTTCAGATTTAAAGCCAAATGATGCTTTCGGAGACCCAGGGGCACAAATACAATATATGCCCTAAACTCCTTACACCAAACAGGACTGGGCTGCAATAGGCAGCCACATAATCCTAGGAAAAGGCAGAGCTGCTTTCAGGAGTTCCAGGTAGGTCTAATATTTCCATCCCTGCACTCTCCAAAGTACATTTTGGCTTTGAATACAAAGTGCTACACATCCTTCTAGGTTCCCTGATTTTACATAAGCATTTTTCTCACCTGGGGTTCCACTGAAAATTAGCTCTAGAAAATCACCTAATGGTTTGGAGCTTCCCCGGGTGCAGTAAAATGATCAAGAGCTTCCAGTGCTCTTTTGAAAACTAGAAGACTTTGATTAAAACACCCTCTTACAAAAGGACTATTTTACCCTTGTTTTAATTATAATAATAGATGCTGTCTGTCCCATTACTGCTATAAAGAGTGAATGAACCTTAATTTGAAGTTTTCAGGAGAAACATCTATTATATTTACATTTACTTGACATTTTGATAACATTTGTCACCAGGAACTCATGTTCTGCTATTTGATTAAGCCATCTGATATGAATGAAAAAGAAATGCTTTCACCTGAATGTCTCAAAAGAATGAAAGTCCAGGTATGTATGTTTCCTCCCAATTTAATGTTTTGTCAGAAATAAAAATGGAACTGTTTGTTTGTTTGTTTGTTTACTGCTATAGTAAACATACTGTATCATTTATTCACTATCAGCTCTCTAAAATCAACATATATATATTAGAACAGATTAAAATACATCATTTCTCCCGAAGAAATAGGAATGATGCATGATCCGGATACATTAAACTAAAATTTGTCCAATAATAAGTTACAGGTAGACCTCATTTAGCGACCGCTTTGTTTAGCAACCATTTGCAGTTATGACAGTGATGAAAAAGTAATTTTGCAACTTTAGATTTACAACCTTCTCAGGTCTGTAAAACAAAGGAAAGCTTAAATAAGATCATAAGCCCACAGTTTCCCTTAGCGACCGCTTAACAGTCAAGTTGCCAATCTCAATTGTTAACACTAATGAGGACTGCCTGTAATTGCGTTTGAAAGAGCAGTGCCAAAAATACGTTTTGATATAGTAAAATAAACAATGGAAAATAATGGTTTGAATGAAAAATATTCTGTTCTTTAATCTTAAAGGAATTTGAGCTTATCTTGAAATGAAACAGCCCTATCAAATCACAAGAAGTCTATGAAGCATTCCCAATCCTGGAATAATATGTTCAAAGAGAAAAGGCTTTTTTAAAAAAAAACTCATATGCACAATTCTAAAAATAACACCTTAGATCTCAGCTATGTAAAACATTCATCAAATAGTAGGTTGATCTTTAAAAAAATCTGAAGGTCAACCAAATGACCATTGGAAGTGCTATTGCAACTAGTACAAGCAATTACTAGTGGTAGTTACTTTCTGTAAAAATGCCATAAATACCAAATTACCGAATGCCGAAATCTCAATTGGGAATGTGCACATTGGGGAATTCTAGTGATTTTACATTCTGCTTGTCTGCTAATAAGTGTGATAGTAGTGCAGGTACTGATTTCGGGATGACAAAAATATTTTCACAAATAATCAAATTCACAGATATGGCCTTCCAAAATAATGAGGATTGTCTGTATTTTCATTGATCAACTATAACCTTCTTTAGAGATGAAGCAACCATTATATGTGGGCCACAGGGAAGCAATATTTAGGAAAGAATCATTCTTCCATTTCCACTAATAGTCTCAGTAGTTTTCATAATTGTGCCAATGATCATGTCTCCGGTTTGTATTTTGTATTTATGAATCAAATACTTACAAAAGGTAGAAGCAACCCAAATGCTATCTCTTCAATAGGAAAATATACATTAGCTAACAGTATTATTCAGCAACCACATTTACATATTTTACATATTTTATAACCCATGTCTGTCTTTTTAAAGGAATTGATCCTAAATCGCTGGGTTTCATCCTGTGAACGTAGTGAACAAGAAGAGCTGTGAAAATTGGAATCAGAAAGTTGAGCAATATTAATAGAATTGCAGCAAACTAAATAAATTTTAAGTATTCCTCCTTTTAGCATGTGTATATTAAATGTATTTAATATAGAGCGCTACAAATTTGATTTTTTTATGAAAGCTCAAATGGATAGTGACAATTAACATGAGCATGTTTTATGACTATTAGCTTAATACTTCTAGAGTTAATAAATCTCTGCTATAACCTTAGCTCAAAATGTTGTTCTAGTTATGCCATGTGTATTAGAGATAGCTTAAATCAATTAAAATTAAACCAAAAAATAGATTTTTTTTTTTACTTTTGTCAATCAAATGTTTTTGCTACATTCTGTCAAATAAAAGTACATCTTATTGATGTGATTGATAGGTCCCTTCCAATCCTATGATTCTATGAATGCTGAATTTTATTTTCTTGGTTGGTAGGAGTTTCCTTAACTTCTATTCATGAATACACCCAGAGAAAGAAAAATGTCATTGTCTTTGCTGTGTAGTGCCATCTGGAGTAGAGAAAGAATTATTAAAAATTGTCTTCCACTTCCAACAAAAAGGGCTTCTTGATCCCAATGAATGGATTTTTTTTTCTATTCGTAGATTCTTAGACTTCATATCAGTGTCTTTAAATGAAAATAATACTAAATATAATTATTCAGACAGAAAAGACGTTTATTAGAAAGATTACATTGTGATTCAGTTTCTGCAGTTTTATGGATAATAGGAAATAGTTCTGATTTCTCTTGGATTTCTGTCCAATTAAGTATGATGGTAATGTTTCCCACTTTCCTTACAACAAGATAGGAATAACGCTTATGTGTCTTAACTTGAATATTTTAATTTTATTTCCTGTCAGTAAGTGCTTCGGCCTAAAGTCAAATGGCATTGGCAGAAGTACTGCCTTTTTGAGCAGGATGATCAACAACGTAAAAGCCATTCTTGCATATTTCTTTGTAGATAGTGATATATTTGGAAGCTTTTCTTGTTCGCGGAATTACAAATTTCTCTGTAAATTCATTTTTATTCATTTGTTGTTGCTTTTGGGCACTCAGCACACAGTTAATAAATGTTAGTGCATAAGTATAACAATTATGGAAACATTCTTCATACCTGTTAAATAAAGAGAAATGAGTCTCCAAGTAACAAAGCTCCTGCATAACTACTATATATTTTATTAACTTCTGGTATATTTATAACACACTGTCTCAATGGGAATAGAATTCTAAACAACTCTTAACTTATTTAACATAACTTATCCTGCTCTTTAACCCAAACAGACATCCAAAGATCCTTGTTATTCAGTCTAAATAAGGGAGAAGAAAAAAGAAAGCCAGGCACTGGATTTTAGTTGCAGATTTGTATCGTGCTCAGCTACAATAGAAATAAATAGTGGCAGCCTTATAAATAGAATAGGTTTACAAATAAGAAAAAGTGTGGCAAAAAATATTGCCATACAAGACTATTGCAGTAAATTATTTACTAGTCCGGTACATCCTCTGAGCAGCATTATTGAAAAATGTGAGTTTAGTAGCTTCTTGCATGGAAGGCTGAAAAAATTTAGATTGCTTAGCTGATCGTAGGAAGGTGCTGCACTTAACGATGAAAACTCAATGCCCATATTGTGACAAAAAAGCAAATCTGCTCATAATTTTCTGCAGAACGAAAAATATTTTTCAATACACATGCTAGCCACCAAGGTTATTCTCATTAGGAGGTCATGTAATTCCTCTCCTTTAAGGATAGCAATATATTCAATTTATTTTTCCACACAGGCTACTTTTATGGAATGAAACTTTCATACAAAATTCTGCAATTGACAAAGAGCTCAAAACTATTCAGATTCCAATAAATTAAATGCAGGTAGTCCTCGACTTAAGAAGGCCAGAACTGAGCCCACAATTACTACAGCTAAGCGAGACAATTGTTAAATGAGTTTTCTCCCATTTTATGACCTTTCTTGCCACATTTGTTAAGCGAATCACTGCAGTTGTTAAATTAGTAATGTGGTTGAATCTGGCTTCCTCGACTTTGCTTGTCAGAAGGTCACAAAAAGTGATCACATGACCCCGGGACACTGCAGCCATCAACAATACATGCCAGCTGCCACAATGTTAACGTAAGTTGCAACTTAAAATTTACTGCTGGCTTCCCCTCTGACTTTGCTTCTCAGAAGTCAGCTGAGAAGATTGCAAATGGCAATCCTGTGACCATGGGATAAGCACCTTTTTCAGTTCCATCGTAAGTTCAAACAGTTGGTAAACAATGCAGTCATTAACCCAGGACTACCTCTATTTCTTGAAACAGGTTAATGAAGGCAACGGTTCTGAAGGGGTTTATTCTCTCCAAATGATTGCATGAGACTCGTCTGTAACTCACAGCCTAAGCAAAGTCCCAAAACTTAACTTATTAGATGGAGTCACAAATACCATTTTGAATGCCATACCTGTGTGGAAGCCAAATATCTGTTGTTGAAAATTGTTCTAGATAAGTATCCCATTGATTAAGGAGGGCATACATATCAGGCTGCACAAGTGGAATGCTTACACATTGTTCCCATCCATATTCAGCAATGGTAATACCAGTTTCATTGTAATTATAAACCAAACCTACAAATAAAAACAACAGATGTGATCAGAAGGGCAAAATTGCTGTATATACAATGGTAACTTAGTGACTATCTCCTGTAATATTTTCATTTCCTTTACAGACATGTACAGAAGTTATCTGAAAATCCTGGTTATAAGAATATTTACCAAATGGTGCCTTTCTGACCATCCAATTGTCTAAGCTTTTGGTGTGTCAAAAACATTAAAATATATCATTTTGAACAATAGGATTATTCTAACAGAAATAGAATATTTGACTGCTAAATTTACTTTGTAAACATGAAATAACCTTTCAGATTTTTCCAACTTTTATCCATCTTCCCATTTTGAATGACATAATTAAATCTTTCAGGCTTGTCCTACAAGCCTGCCATTCTACAAGCTGCACAACATACACTCTTAACCTACATGTTGATGCCCAATATGCAAGACAGTTCTGAAAGATTGTCTCATTATTCAACATAAATATCAGCAAATGAAAAAGACTGGTGAAATTTTAATGAATAGGCTAACTCTACTTGTATATAAATCCTATGTTCAGCGAGAAACTTCCTTTAATTAAAATTGTTTAGATTTGAGGTAAAGAAAAAAAATAATGAAAACAAAATAATTTGAAAAAGTGAGAAACACAAGAGCCCAGCAATGTTTGCTACAGAACAGATACCGAGGCCGGCAATAAATAGTGAGATAAAGAAAGGCAAAAGAGTAGAAATTAAGACACTAAAACACGGGTGTCAAACTCGCCGTGTTACGTGACGTGTTGCAACTTTTTTTTTTTGCATTGCTGGAGCTGGGGTGGGCGCAGCCTCTGCATGATGCAACCGGCCCGTGGGCCAGCAGTTTGACACTCCTGTTCTTAAAGATGCTTTTGCATCCTATGTATAGAAAGAAGGTAGTGGCCTGAAGAATGGAGGGGCAGAGAACCATCATAATTCACATGTTGTCAATACAAGTGTGCAAGCATCCAACTCTTCCTTGAACAAAGAGCATCCTAGCCCTTGCAAGCAATTCAGAACTGAACTTCTGCACAAATGTGAGATTTAGCAAACATTTAAAATTAATAATTTTAAAAACAATGCTTCCAAAAGCGCCCCCCCCCCTTTGTCTTTCTCAAAAGCTCATTAATTTACTAGGCACAAGGCACAGAAGGGTGATCAAGTAAATTCAGCTCCAAGGTATGTTGCCTCCCCACTTTTCTGTCAGTGGGATAGATTACTAGATAGTTTGAAAAGAGGATTGGGCATATGTAGCTGCTTCAGTTTTGATTCTCATCACTACTAGCAACCCAGTTTGCATATAATAATAATAAAGTTGGAAGGGACCTTGGAGGTTATCTAGTCCAACCCCCTGCTCAGGCAGGAAACCCTACACCATTTCAGACAAATGGCTGTCCAGTCTCTTCTTAAAAACTTCCAGTGTTGGAGCATTCACCGCTTCTGGAGGCAGGTTGTTCCACTGGTTAATTGTTCTAACTGTCAGGAAGTTTCTCCTTACTTCTAGGTTGCTTCTCTCCTTGATTAGTTTCCATCCGTTGCTTCTTGTCCTGCCTTCAGGCGCTTTGGAGAATAGCTTGACTCCCTCTTCTTTGTGGCAGCCCCTGAGATATTGGAACACTGCTATCATGTCCCCCCTCGTCCTTCTCTTCATTAAACTAGACATTGGGTTAAGGTCGTTGGCAAGGAATATACAAAATGCCTCCAGTCCCCTAATCATCTTTGTTGCTCTTCTCTGTACTCTTTCTAGAGTCTCAACATCTTTTTTACATCGTGGTGACCAAAACTGGATGCAGTATTCCAAGTGTGGCCTTACCAAGGCATTGTAAAGTGGTATTAATACTTCATGTGATCTTGATTCTATTCCTCTGTTAATGCAGCTTAGCACTGTGTTGGCTTTTTTGGCAGCTGCAGCACACTGCTGGCTCATATCTAAGTGACTGTCCACTAGGACTCCGAGGTCCGTCTCACAGTTGCTACTATTGAGCAAGGTACCCTCTATACTATACCTGTACATTTGGTTTTTCTTGCCTAAATGTAGAACTTTACTTTTTTCAGTGTTGAATTTCACTTTGTTAGATAGCGCCCAGTGTTTCCGTTTGTTCAGATCCTCCTGTATCCCCAACCTAGAATCAAACTGCCTTTAAAAATTTACTATTTAAATTTCTTGCTCAAAAGCAGTCAGCTATATGGGCCAAACTAATTGGAAAAGGTTTGAGGGATAAACCAGCAAAACTGTACTTGCTTGGAGACTTGAGTTGTGTTTGAACTCAAGGGAAGGAGTTTTGTGTCGTAAAGCTGCTTCCAATGGAATAGAATAGAATGATATCAGAGTTAGTAGAAACTGTAGATGTTCATGGTTTATTAGTGAGGAAACAGCTTTACTCTTACTATGTTATAATTCTGAAAACACTCTTCCTAGCTGTAGCTAGGACATGTATTTATTTAACAAATGTATATGCCCATCCATCTAATCAATGGAATTTTGGTCAGCAAACAGAGGTAAAACACAATAATTATGTATCATGAAGTCGGTGGCAACTCAGCAATCTAGATTTTCTCCACAATACACAATCATAAACTATTATATGTACCTACAGAAGACACAGATATATGCTAAACTTCACTGAACATCCTGGTTACAGTGCCTGAGGGGAGGGGGAACACAGGTCTTTATGACTTTCCAGAAGGTAAGCAGGATTGGGGCCCTCAAATCTCTGGGTGCTCCAAGAGGCAGGAGCTATGACAACAAAGGTACATTTCCTAGGTCCCACACTAGGTGACACTGCTTCATAGAGGCCATTTCATATTGCTGTCAGCACTGCATGTAATCAAACTACTTTGCAGAAAATACAAATTGTCCTGTACAGTATACTTAAAATGCATGGATACTTCATATTAGAAAGTTAATTATATGTTTTTCTTACCATTGGTATTGGTTATTCCAACATGAAGGTCAGAATCTCCATCATAATCTCTGAAAAGACATTTAATGTTTCATTTTGGAAAAAGACATTAGAGATTTTTTTTTTATTAGAAGAATTTTTGAAAAAATAAGCTGTATATGATGCCATTCAAATACAATTAGAGATAGAAATGTTATTTTATTAGCAAGAGTAATTACTTCTAAAAAGCTCTAATTGAGTAAAAAGCTCTCCAGCAATTAGATACAAGGAATCCACCTTTTCTAAATTGGTGCTTGCCTTATATTCCAGCAATGATAAAAGGCAGCTTCTATGTGCCTTGTTTACAAACATAGAATAACAAGGAAAATCCATACCTTAGAAATGTTCCTATAGTGGGCTTCAGTAAAAAAGAACATTTTTCTCCGTGTCCATTAACAAATGGGCTTGGAATACTGACAGGTGCTTCTTCCAGACTTCTGTAAATCAGCCTTTGCCCACATAGTGGGCAGTTCTCTGGAACAAAGGAGCCAAAAATGTCTTTGTCACAGTGGGTGACCTTAATTAAGGCTCTCTCTGAATCCAGCGGTTGCATGATTAGTCCTTCCTTGGATAAATGAACCTGTTTTCCAACTTGTATTTAATAAACAGAAGTCAGTAGAATTGGACACTGAAGGAAGGAAGAGATTAGTTGAGAATGACAGCTCCCAGCACCAATTCTTCCTCTACTGTGGACTGAATTAGCAAATGAGATACAAGATATGGGAGGGACAGCTTTTCCCTGGATATGCTTTTAAAGAGATAGCGTTCATTTTTTGTATTAATTGTATATGGTACTTGTGTGCTGACTTAGTTTGATAAATAGAAGCCACCACATTTGTCTGTTATTAGTCTGTAGAATAAACTCCTGCTAATTAATGGTAAGCAGATACATCTTTGTGAATCTCTCTCCTTGATTAAAATGAGGAATAAACAAATTTAGATTTGCTACCATCTCTTGATACAAATCTTCTGACTTTTGTACCACAGGCAAAAATGTAAAACTTTCTAGTTTATTTGGTCATAAACTGAAACTTTCTAAGTACAACCCTACTATTCTTGTTGGCTACACTGGCTGAGATTTTCCAGAAACAGCAGTACCAAATTATCAGGAAGAAACCAAATTGGGAAAGATTGGTTTTGTCCAGGGCTTTTTTTCTCATAGAACGCCCAGAACGGAGTTCCGGCACCTTTTTTTGGATGGAACCTTGTAGGGTAGGCAAGGCGGGTTGTATGATGTGTGTGAGTTCCGGCACCTTTTTTTTTTTTTTTTAAGAAAAAAAGCATTGGTTTTGTCCTTGGCAGGAAAAGATCAGCATCCTAAATTTAATGCTGGCTTATCATACAATTATTAAAGACAGGGGACTCTATCTTTTTTTATTAGTATTCTATTAATTTGAATACTACAGATTTATTGATATATGAATGAATGCAAAAAAAAGTATTGCAGACAACTCACAATGTTGTTCAATAAGAACATAAACATGAACAGATAAAAATTAAGATTTCCAGATCTGAAACAGCTGTATATGGTACTTCTCATAAGCTGCCAGATATCAGAGAGTACAAGGAACCAATACCACAAAATTTCCCAAAAGTTCTGTCCTTGGTTCTAGTTATGACATCACTAATAAACTACTATCTACATACTGCATTGGTTAAATATCTCCACAAAATAATACACAAATATATTTATTGTAAATGCTTACAAATGACATAAAATCAAAAATATTGGCATCCAATCTGGAAATGCTGATTTTCCGATTATTGCTTGATATACCTAGTTGCTGTCTTTACACGATCAGGTTCATTTAACTGCTTATCTTCCAAAGCAACATAAACTATCATCTGTCCTTACCTTTACAATCATGAGACTGCTGTAACACTTTCCTGATCTCTATGCTCTGCCTTTTAATCTATACATTTTACAAGATAACTTCAAAAGGAGAATCCAACATGAAGAGTTTGGATTATATGGACTATACACTGATTTAAAATGTGGTAATTATTATATCAGCGCCAGAATCATTCTCAAGAATTATTCCACATAGACTGAAGTTTTAGGATATTCATATTTTCTCTGTGTCTGTGTGTGTACACATACAAGATAGACTTGCTCATTTAAAATGCATTTTATAAGTTGAGTTCTGATGCATCTATATAGCTCGATCCTTCAAGGTATGTCAAGATAAATCCGTTGATGTTCCAGTTTTACACCATCTATTTATTTATTTTTTGCTGCAACTTAAACATTCTATTGCAACTAAATATATCTATATTGGCCTAGCAGACTGCATGTCTTTTGCGCCTCAAAAATGAGAGAACAAAAACCAGACGTCTATGGAGATTCTCAGTCATCCAGGTCATGGTTATCCCAAAGATGTTCTTCAGGAGGCAACTGGACTTTGTTGTTTTTTTTAAAAGACGTTTCGCTTTTCACCCAAGAAGCTTCTTCAGCTGAAGAAGTTTCTTGAATGAGAAGCGAAACGTCTTCAAACAACAAGAAGTCCAGTTGCCTCGTGAAAAAGCACCTTTGGAACAAAAACCAGGTCCTGTCTTGTTGCTGGTTGTGCACTTCCCCCCCATTCCCTGCCAGATAGGCAAAAGGAACTACTATACCAGGGGTAGGCAACCTCGGCTCTTTTATGACTCATGGACTTCAACTCCCAGAATTCCTGAGTCAGCATAGCTGACTCAGGAATTCTGGGAGTTGAAGTCCATGAGTCATAAAAGAGCCGAGGTTGCCTACCCCTGTACTATACAAATATCCCAGAAGTAGCGAGTCCCGAAACCTATAACTTTAAACTGGGAGAAGGACACTCTGTCCGGCAATCTCGCTTCCGCCAGGCGGCCGCTCTCCCGCCTTCCGGATCTCTATGCCCTGCTCTTGAATGTACTGTATACTCGGGGAGCCGCGTTAGTCTATGGCAGCAAAAAAAAAACAAAAAAAACCAGAAGGCCGGCTGTCCTTTTCCCGACTGACAGTTTTATTACAACGCAGCTTTCCAATAATTTGTCCGTCTGGTCGATTTCTTTCCAATATTGAATGTATCATAAGCGGGCCTCCTGCTAAAAGATCTTACACCGCCCACCCACTCCGGTGTGAAGGAAAGCCTCTCTCTCCTGCTCTATGGTGGAGTGCTTCGTTCATAATTTCCGGCCGGAAACCAGTTCCTGTAGCAAAGGACCGGCTCTCTTGGTTGGGTTCCCAAACAGCTTTCCCTTCCTCTCCCCTCCCCGGCGCTACAGCGGAACCAAAAATGCGAGGAGCCGCGCAGGGAGGAGACACCGAAGCAGGAGCGGTGCCAGAGGAGACATGAGCAGCACGAAGGACATAACCTGCAGGTGAGAGAGGGAGCGGTTACCGCTTGAGATGAGCGCTCTCTGCCTTCCTCCCCACCCCGAAAAACGGACGGGCGCTTGGAGACGCTCCGCCCACGGGGAAGCGGGGGGGGGAGGGGGAGGACGGGACCGAGATGCCTCCCGCCTCTTTTCCCGCTCTTTTCGCCGACTAAGCCGCGAGAGGAAGGGAAAAGCCGGAGAGACGATGGTTTTCCTGTCCTTGTTCCACTAACTCGCCATCCCAACCTTTTCACGCGGCCCTCCAGTGGCCCTCTTTCATTTCCCGTGTGTGTGTGTGTGTTTGTGTGTGTGTTGTAGTCCTTGAAAATGCCTGTTACACATAGGGGAGCTTTTTCCAGAACAGGGAGGGTTATTGGTTTCCCCTTAAAAATCTAAACCTTTTCTTTTGGGCATAATAAATGTAAAGATGGAAAAACAACTCCAACACATCATTATACACATATTGACTGCAGCTCCTATAGCATATGCGCAATGTTGGAAGAGTGAAAATATTCCCACAAATGATACGATTGTGTATAAAATCTTGGACTGCGCAGAAATGAACAAACTTAACGTTAGAATTAAAAGACAAGGAGACGTCAGCATTTTATGAAATTTGGAATAAATGTTATCATTGGCTAGAACAGAGAAAGAAAAAAGACATAATTATTGATGTACATAAAATGTAAATAAGATGTAAAGAATATTTAAAATGTAAAGCACTGTTCTGTTAGAAGAAAAGATTTATGTTTATGTAGTTTTTGGTGTATGGTGTATAGTGAAAAATAAAATAAAAAATAAAATTAAAAAAAATCTAAACCTGATTTTCCCTAAATAATTCCTAAAGGACAATGTGTCTTAAGGCCAGGGCCTTTGTGCAATTGGCCCAGAAACATGGCTACAAGTCAAGCTCGGGTGGTTCTCTTAGTTCCATATCATAAGAGATTGAAGTTTGACACAGGGATGGAAGTAGGACGTTAATCCTGTGGACTTCTGATTTGTCCCAAAGTCTCTCCATATTGATAATCAGGGAAAGCTTTTTAGGATATAAACTACATGCATTCAGAATCTTAAAAATAGATTTCTTAAGTTCTTTTAAAAGTGCCAATAAAACAACATTCCTAGAGAAAACGGTGTAACCTTATTTGAGCCATGAGTGTGGAACCTATCTCTCATTTTAGGATATTTGTGTATTTCAATGTACAAATATTCCACATTCTGCTTTTCTGAACTTTCTGGAGAAAATCTTGGTAGATTTATTCGTGGACTTGACAAATACTGAAAGAAGAATTATATATTTGACATCTGTTGCTGTATGTGACTTTGCATATACGGTATATTATTGCAGGTATTTTATACAAGGAGTATGTCGTGAAGGAAATAGGTGTCTGTTTTCCCATGACTTGTCTACAAGCAAACGATCTACTATCTGCAAATTCTATCAAAAAGGACAGTGTGCTTATGGAACTCGCTGCAAGTATGAGTTATTGGTTTCCAAGAGAAAACCTGCAGTTAATTTATCATGTTAAAGACATTTAAGAAGCTGCTTATTGTTTGTGTACTTCTTGTACTTAACGCCAGTGCAATTTTCATAATTTCTTACTAGCACTGTTTGCTGAGACGATTGGGAGCTGAAGGAATCTGGAAAAGCCTCTTTTAGAAGAGGAACTTTAGAATTTTGATAACTGTTTTAAAAGAAACTGCACAGAGATGTGGTCCATAAATAGGTTTTATTTTTACCGAGATGACTTTCTAAAACCTGATCATATGCATATCTACTCGAAAATAAGTTAAATTCAGAAGGTCTTGCTCCCAAATAAGTAACGAAACATAGCAATCTCAAAGTATACTAATAATGCAATGTTCAGACCCCAACTATTACCGTAAAAGGAGGAAAGACTTTCTTGACTTTGTAGGGGTTTTTTTTTCGGTTTTTTTACTTGAACTCCAAAATCCAGTTCAGATATAAATTATATGCTAAACTACTGAGAAGTCAGAAATCCTGATCTATTATAAAATACCCAGAGATCCACTAATAGATTCTGATTTACTTTCTATATATCCACATCTTAAAGTCATAATCCTGCACCTGCTTGAATATTTATTTTATTAAGTTCATCAGATTGAATTAGCGTTGTTAAACTAGAAAATATGACAATAATCCGTATTGAATTTAATGAGTGTCTATGTCGGACTACTAAATATTAACCACAAATGAAGTTTATTTTTTAATCATTTGGAGTTCTAGTTATATATCAATATATTCTTTACAGTTAAGTTGTATTGAACTTTGAATTTCACAGGATAAGATTTTTACATTACATATAGTTTTATTATATTATAAAATCAATAACAGGCATTTAAATAACTAAAAGCCTGTTAATTCTTACTACTTTTGTCTTTCTCCTAGGATTAGAATAATTTAGGTTTCTGCATTGAGATGATCAGTTCTGTGAAACAAATCCATATTGCAAGTATTGCTGTCTTTGAAACCATTAAAAATTCCACAATAGCACAGTCTTATCTTTGTGTTCAGCAAGCTTGCTGAAATAAATCCCTGTACTATTTATACGTTATTGTTGTTTCTCATTTGTTAAGATATGATCATGTCAAACCTCTGGGGTCCTCTGCATCTGGGGGCGCAGTGGGTTCTAGACCCCTTTACATTTCTGCACCACCATTCCAAAGACTCAACTCTCCATCAGAGCAAAACCCAACTGTTACCAAAAGTAAAGTACATGAATCTGGAAAACGTGAAAAGAAAACCTTAGTACTCAGGGACAGAGGTGAGCAAGAATGGGTCTCTTTTTTTAATGGATTTGCTTTAGTTCTTTAAAGTGTAAAGTTTTTCAATCCGGTTCTACTCCTGGTTACATTACAGACATGTCCATATAATTTTGTAACAATAGAGAAGTTGCTTATTATTGCCTTCTGAGTTTTTTTATGTCTAATCTGCAATCCTGGTACGGTATTCATCCTCTCATGAAAGTACTAAACCTGCTTAGCTTTTTGAAGTCAACCATGGTCAGCCATCTATCTGGACTTGACTAGTTCTTTGTGGTCCTATTTTTTCAGTTGTTTTAAAGCAAATAGACCTATTTTTTCTATTTAAAAAACCCTATTGTACTATGAAAATTAACGGGTTGTATATGATAATCGATAATTTTCCTTTGTTGTTTACCAATATCCATTCCCTTGTATTTCATTTGCCAATAATGGCAAGTATGTTATAAAAAGTGCAGTTATTCAAGCCAAGGGTGGATACATCCAAAGTATTTGCTTCACCAGACATCTGAAAATACAAGGCACATCTTAATACTTGATTGCCATCTTTTGCTAGCTCCCTGTAGAACCAGGTCTTTGGATAGGTATGGCAATGCTCAGTATTCCGTCCATTGGAGGCATCGTTCATCATATTGGTAAAGAAACCTTTATGTAAGAAAGCTTCAAATAGTAACCTGACATGTCTCCTACCATTCATACCTACCTAAATCTTGAGGCGAAGCCATTTTCTTACTATTTCTGGCAAATGAGATCTGACAAGGAAGACCTTTTCGGTGTTGGCATCATAAATATAGAGTGGCCTTGTCTTAGAAGCTTGTCTGGCGCCAGATGAAAAAAATTTTTTTTTTAAATAACCTGCTATGGTGTCATAGACCCTGACTTTTGCTTTTGAATATTTTAAGACTTGCTTTTTGTGATTTGTATTGCAATCATTTTTAAAATTTATGTTTAATATCCAGAAGATTTTATGGGATAAATATAAAGAAATATCATTGGGATAAATATAAAGAAATATCATCGGGTCCCGTATTCTCTCAGTTGCTAGACCGACCAAGAAATAGATCCTGCATTAAATTGTGTAGTTAAGGGCAGACTTGATTCATAATGGGTGAAGTCAGAAAGTAGATTTAGCCCCAGTTCCCACTCCAGTAGTGGTATTATATTGCATTCCTTGATGTTCTTTTCCCTGATTGGATGGCTGCTACTTATAGAGGGAGAATAGTAAATGTTGTGCTTGGAGACTCATGTTGCAGCCAAAATATGCTCAAGCCTCACCTCTGAAGTCCTTGAAACAAGTTCTTTTATGTGCACCCCTCTGGTTGTCATTACTGGTATTTTGTTAATCTGCAACGATTTTCATGTAGTGTTGTAAACTGAGAGATTATGTTGCTGCTGCATGGTTTTTTTTAGGCAACTAATAGCCATAATTTTGTGGTTTTACAGTATGTCGCTGGAGATTATAGTAATTACTATGCTTTGAAGTTGAAAGCAGATTTACCAGGTTTGATGGAAGCACATCAGCTGTTATTAAAAGTCAAGCTTAGAAATACTTGCTAATTCCCCCTGCTTTGGAATAGGGATTTCATGAGAATCGTGGCCTGTTTTTAATGCAATCAAATATTTTTCTTCTTCTTCTAAGACTTGTGTGGAACCAATGAAGAAAGGACAAGGCCCGGGGCAGTAAGTGACTTGGCATGTTGCAGTATTCCAGCTGACACACCGGAAATAAAGCCCCATTCGTATTTAGATGCTATCCGCAGTGGGCTTGAAGATGATGCTGAACCTGGCAGCTCATATACATATGATGAACAGTTATGCCCCTACGCAGCAGCTGGCATGTGCCAGTTTGGGGACCGGTGCCTCTACCTCCATGGGCAAGTATGTGAAATCTGTGGGTTGCAAGTACTCCATCCCTTTGATCCAGAACAGAGGAAGGCACACGAGAAGGTAAACATGACCAGAAATAAAACTAATTTGGCTCTGTTATTTTCAAATCAAATTGTTATTTAACTGGCAAAAATATCAGGTTAACTAATAATACAGGATGTAAAATATAAAAATGACAAAGATTGAACAATTATATGTGCATGTAAAAATGAGGAACTGGTCCTCATCTGATTTACTAGCTCTTGCTATGTTAGTGGCCAATTCCTGATGGATTTTATGTACTGTTGCACAAAACATGATGACTACGTATGTTATGGGAGGGGGTAGGTATTAGCACAGGTTATAGGCTTGATCTGAAATCAGTACTGGGGAAAAAAGAGCACTTCAAATATCTTTTAAAAAGTATCACTGAAGCAAAGCATGCTTAGGAAACTCAACTTGCCCACAAGGGCATAATCATATTACATATTACATTAAAGTTAACACCTACAAATGTTAAAAATGATCCATTCCCGTTCAGCTTATGACCTATTGTGGCAAACATTGATAATCTGTTGTATTGGCTGCGTGTTGTGGAGCTTTCCTATACACATCGGCCTGGTTCATATGTCATGCTGTGATTTATGGCTTATTGTGTAAGAAATATGTGCTCATTTATTTAGGTTGATAATTTATAAAAGATAAAATTCTATTATCGCATAATTCTATTCAGTTCCTTTTAAAATCCAAATTGTCATCCTGTATCCGTATCATTTTTTTTTTTCTGTCTGGCACTTCAAATGCCAGTGTTATTTATGGTGGTGGATCATGTCCCATTTTTCAGTAAGAACAAAGTGACTGGTAGTTTTTAATAAGGTTATTTGGTATTATGCAATCCAATTTTATTAGTGACGGTTCTTATTAATAAAATTGAGATGCTAGCACATAAAGCCTTCAGTGGTATGCAGAGACGGCCTTTTCTCAGTTATAGTCCTGCATCTACTGTATTTATTCCAGAGTAAGCCTCATTGATTTTAATGAACTTGTGTTTTTACTGTGAGCATTATATTTGACCAGTCTTTGCCTTCTCTTTCCCAATCTAGATGTGCATGGCTAGCTTTGAACATGACATGGAGAAAGCTTTTGCCTTCCAGGCAAGCCAGGACAAGGTGTGCAGTATTTGCATGGAAGTGGTTTATGACAAGCCATCCGCCTCGGAAAGAAGATTTGGCATCCTTTCTAACTGCAACCACACCTACTGTTTGTCCTGTATCCGTCAGTGGAGGGGAGTCAAGCAGTTTGAGAATCCCATCATCAAGTAAGTGCCCACAGCCCGCCTGCTCTTCCAAAACTTAGTTTGTTAACTTGTTTCCTTTCAAACAGTTCAGTCCTTGCAGCTTACGGGAAATAAATGATAGAATAGCTGAGAGTTGACAAGGGGAAATAGTTTAACTTACAGTTCTATATTCACCAAAAGACACAAGTTGAACAAAAAAAATAACAAGGTGGATTTCTTAGTTGCAGATTATCTTGATTAATTTCAAACTGGCTTTAGAGTGGGCTTTGGGACTGTGATTTCCAATGAATTATCTTCCTTTGGGCATCAGGTTACAGACCAATGTTTGGTGCTGGTTGGTTTCTGCATCATTATTAATGCTATTAAGCACAATATATTTCTGCTGTTTGCCATAATTCTATTCATTTTTTCAGACAAATTTTAGTTGGGGTAATTATGATGTCCCTCCAAGTTCTAGTCTGTCTTCATTTTATTTCAATATTTATATGGAACTGAGGGAGTTCTCCAGCAGATTTTGAGTTGTATGGTGCTAATTATTTCTTAAGTTCTAGTCCTGCCACTTAAAAAAAAAAAATCTAAGGAGACCAACAAAAGGGTAAATATAGAACTTTCCAGGAAATGAAGTAGGTGCTCTTCAAATACTGTAAAGCTTACTTTTATTATAGAAAGTTAAGCCATAGGAATGAAAACCTAGATCAGAAAACACAAGTAGGAGGGGCTTTTCTTAATAAAGAGAATGCTTAGGTTTAATACAATTACATTGTAGATGTCTTAAAAATCATGACAAGTGCAAGGGTAATTTATTCAAAGAACCTTTGGGAGGGGTTGCTTTTTGTTCTATTTTTGAGTTAGTTAAAATAGCTTTTTCAACAAGCAATATACCAGCTTTTCTTTTTGCTACTCAAGGTCCTGTCCAGAATGCCGTGTGATATCAGAGTTTGTCATTCCCAGTGTGTACTGGGTGGAAGATCAGACAAAAAAGAACGAACTAATCGAAGCATTTAAGCAAGGGGTTGGGTAAGTATATATGTTCAAGCATTTAAGGCCATTTGTAGGACATTTTTGTTCAGTGCTGTGCAGCTTGAAACTGTTGCTTAATGAGTGTATGGTAAACAGGGACTTCTTGTAAAGAGGAGTCAGAATTCTGTACGACCATTTATTTTCAACCGAAGCACAGTTGTATGTTGCAAAATAGGACCAACTTATTGACCACCAAGAGTCAATCATTTCAATAAGCATGTACATCTCTAAATCACTCTGGATAATCCATGCTACACGCTCTTATTTTTTTTCTATGAAAAAAGAGTCTAAAAGAGCAGAGGGTTGTGTTTCTGAGCTTGGTAGTTTTCTTTCAGACATTTCATTACCCAAACTAGGTAAGATCATCAGTCCTAGTAAGGAGTGGGGTTTGCTCTTAGTTTATATCAGGGGTGTCAATCTGCCAGCCCATGGGCCGGACGTATCACACGGAAGCCGCACTCACCCCAATGCCGGCAATGGTAAAACAGTCCCGATACATTGCGTGATGTCATGTGACATCGCGAGTTTGATATGTCTGGTTTATATTCTAGCAGCCTGCCCTGTCAGTGTTGGTGGGAGTGGTCTTGGAAGTTCTTTGGTTGGGCTGTTTACTGTTAGCTTACTTGGCATTTCCTTGATTGGGATACCCAATCCTCATTTCAACCCTGAGCTACAAATATTATCCAAATCAAAGAATCCCCGAACAAAGAATCCCCAGTACCACTCCCACCAACACCGAGAGGCCAGGACAGGCCATTAGAATATAAATTGAGAGCAAACTCCATTCCTTACCAGCACTGATGATGTTACCTAACGTGAGTTTGTCAAAAACAGATCATGCCAGACAAATCTTATTGCATTCTTTGACCAAGTGACAAAATTAGTGGACCAGAGGAATGCTGTGGATATAATTTACTTGGACTTCAGTACGGCATTTGACAAAGTAGATCACAACCTACTACTCAATAAGATAGAAAAATGTGGGTTAGACAGCATCACCACCAGATGGATTCGTAGCTGGCTGACCAGCCGTACTCAGCATGTGGTCCTCAATGGAACTGCATCTACATGGAGGGAAGTGTGTAGTGGGTTTACCCAGGGCTCAGTTCTGGGCCCAGTGCTCTTCAACATCTTCATCAATGATTTGGACGAGGGGATAGATGGGAACTCATCAAATTTGCAGACAACATCAAGCTGGCAGGAATAGCCAACACTCCAGAAGACAGGCTTAAGATACAGGAGGATCTTGACAGACTTGAATATTGGGCGCTATCTAACAAAATGAAATTCAGTGGTGAAAAAAGTAATGTTCTACATTTAGGCAAGAAAAACCAAATGCACAGGTATAGTATAGGTGGTACCTTGCTCAATAGTAGTAACTGAGAGAGGGATCTCGGAGTCCTAGTGGACAATCACTTAAATATGAGCCAGCAGAGTGCTGCAGCTGCCAAAAATGCCAACACAGTGCTAGGCTGCATTAACAGGGATAGAATCAAATTCACATGAAGTATTAATACCACTTTACAATGCCTTGATAAGTCTACACTTGGAATACTGCATCCAGTTTTGGTCACCACGATGTAAAAAAGATGTTGAGACTCTAGAAAGAATGCAGAGAAGAGCAACAAAGATGATCAGGGGACTGGAGTCTAAAGCATATAAGGAAAGGCTGCTGGAATTGGGTATGTCTAGTCTAATGAAGAGAAGGACGAGGGGGGGACATGATAGCAGTGTTCCAATATCTCAGGGGCTACCACAAAGAAGAGGGAGTCAAGCTATGTTCCAAGGCGCCTGAAGGCAGGACAAGAAGCAACAGATGGAAACTAACCAAAGAGAGAAGCAACCTAGAACTAAAGAGAAACTTCCTGACAGTTAGAACAATTAACCAATGGAACAACCTGCCTCCAGAAGCGGTGAATGCGCCAACACTGGAAGTTTTTAAGAAGAGGCTGGATAGCCATTTGTTTGAAATGGTATAGGGTTTCCTGCCTAAGCAGGGGGTTGGACTAGATTATCTCCAAGGTCCCTTCAAACATTATTATTATAATCTTTTATTCATTAAACATGAACCTCAGTCAACTGAACATTCAAATTGGCTGGCGCTGAGGGTTGACACGGGTTGCTACCAGCATCTTAGGTGTCAACCAGGTACCTCCTTAAAATATAAGATGTTCCGAGTAGCGCAGTTTTTTGTAACATTTCTGGAGTTATTGCAGGAAGCTGCAGTTTCTTGATGTATTTTGCAAAGTTTTTGGACATAGTTCCCAGTGCCCCGATGATAATGGGTATCACTGTTATACGTTTCTATTATTATTATTATTATTATTATTATTATTATTATTAGGGCCTAGTGGCTTTTCCACATCTTTATTAACTCCGTGGTTGACTAAGAGGAGAGAATGTCTGTCATGGTTCGGATTACATAAAATTTGGTAGGATAATTAATACCGCTCAATAACATTCAAAATTAACTTTATAAATTGGAGAAATGGGCTAAAATAGAATAAAATGACTACAGAAAAAACAAGAAAGAGCTGGTACGTTTTATTTTGACAGTGGCAGTCAGAGAAATGGTTTTGTAACCCTGTACACTTACAGATTGTTCAGCAAGGGTTATTGCCAATATTAACTGAGAGAGAAAAGGAAAGGTGTTGGTGTTTATTCCAGCATATAAATACAGCCAAAGGTCTTAAATACCGAGTTGCTTTCCTTTATACTTTTGTCGTCACAATTCATATTTCAGAAATTGTCCCCAAAATATGCATCACACTTGCTTTCAAGATTAATCTTCTCTGTGCAAATTGGCTTCACTAAACTCCTTGAGTTTTTAATAATCAATTGAACGGTCAGTCTGTACACGAGTAGCCCTGATATACATTCTTCACCCTCTTATTCTAGGAGAAAAGCCTGCAAGTATTTTGAGCAGGGAAAGGGGACTTGCCCATTTGGGGGGAAATGTCTGTATCTCCATGCTTATCCAGACGGAAGACGGGCTGAGCCAGAGAAGCCACGAAAGCAACTCAGTTCAGAGGGGACAGTCCGGGTAAGAAGATACACAACTCTGTCTCCTGTCTTAGCTTCCCAAAACTGCCGAGGTCGCTAATAATCTCCTTCCTTCTACATTTAAACATTTTGAGGCAGCACATGCTATTTTGAAAAGAACTGAATAGTTGGGATAGGAGGAACACTATCTGTGATCCCCAAATAATAATCCCAGTTCCTACCTTTGACAAGCCACGTGTTTGTTGTTTCCCTTTTAGAAACAATTAACCTCAATAATTTTAAAACATGTGCATTTAAGAATACGTGGAGCTATTTGTCTAGCAATTGTAGTTCCAACAGCTTTGGAAATTATATACAGTAGTCCTCGCTTACTGACCACTTGTTCAGTGATCGTTCAGAGTTGTGACAGTGCTAAAGTGAAATAGTACTTACTACCAGTCTTCAAAGTCCCAGCTGTCACAGCAGTTCCCAGTCATAAGATTGCAATTTGGCTGCTTGGCAACCAGCTTGCACTTAACAATTGTGACATCCCAAGGTGGTGTGATCACTCTTGGCAAGCTTCCCTGCTGGTCTCTCACAAGCAAAGTCAGCGGGGAAGCTGCCAGAGAAGGTTGCAAGTCATTCTGGTGCCAGCCCCCCCCCCCCCAGCCTTTCTGCACACTTCACTGCACCCTCCTTCCTCAGCCTCCTTGTGCTTGCATCAATCCACAGTGAGGTGTTGGGATACTACCCTGGGTGTAAAAAAAAAAAGTTGTAGTTGTAAATCCAAACAATGCCTTAAATATATTAGTAAGAGATATGTGTAACCCATGCCTTCTGTTTTAGTTCCTCAACTCTGTTCGTCTGTGGGATTTTATCGAAGACCGAGAAAACAGAACGCCGCCCGTCGCTAATGATGATGTATCCGAGATTGGAGAGCTTTTTATGCATCTTTCTGGCACAGATGCTGAATCTGCTGCTCCTCCCTAGAATACCACAAGATCTCTCCCGTGTCTCTTTCATATTGATCCTTCTGTTTCTTCAGTAACTTTGTATCCACAATGTTAGAATTACTGTGCCATGGAGACTGAGGTCCTGGTGAAATTCTAGTATGAGTGTCACTGTAGAGCAAAAGTGTTGAAACATCATAAAATGAGTGCTTGGAATAAAAGTGATAGATGTAATCATGAAGAGAAGAACTTTTCTATTAGAAGGGAGCAATGTGTTTTTAGTTTAAAAGAACATTTACTCCCATTTTATTGAAAAAAACCTTGGTATTCTAAGATTTGAGGTAGATTCAAGTATTTGGAGGTTGTCTTTTAATATAATCATCATATCTTAATAAAAGAACAGAAAAATACATCTAATTATCCATGTCAAATATATCCGTGTGGTTTAAAACTATCAGACTCTGTTTTCAGGGTTGTTAGCAAAAAACAACAACAATCAAGTTATCTTAAGGGTTTGTAACACTGCCCATGGCCATTTTTTCTTTTAAAAATTAAGTGATCTTTTTTTAAAAAAAAATGGGCATGAGTATCGTTAATGTATTTCATAAGCAGCATGATTATTTAAACATTTGCTGCGCTAGCTATGCTACAGTTCTCCTGGCTTAAGTTGTACACATTTTTTTTTATTTTAATGCAACTAAAAGTAGCAACATTTAAGATTATTTGTAGGAATGAGATATCTAAGAATGAAAGTACGGTCAAAATAATCCATGTTAGTTATATGATTTTCTTGGAAGCAATAACCAAGATTCTACTTATACGTATAAGTAGAGAATTCCTTGTTAGCTCCAAGTAGGAGGGGTGTGGCCTTTCAGAAATAATTGTTTTAGTTTCAATATGCCTAAGTTCAAATATTGAACTAAAATCTGTTAAATCCATATATGAGTATTATTTTTTTTCTTTCCATTTAATTGTGTACAATTCTTGGAGACTGGACAGTTTTCTTGGTAAGGTTTTTCAGTAATGGTTTGCTATTGCCTCCTTCCTAGAGCTGAGAGAAAGTGACCGGCCCAAGATCACTCAGCTGATTTTATGCCTAAGACGGGACTAAAACTGATGAGATCCTGCTTTCTAGCCTAACCACTACACCAGACTGGCTCTCATGGCCATAATAGGCATTGCTAAAATGCTGGTGCTCCGTCACATGATATAATTTAACTTTTTTAAAAAGTAGCACTGTCTGAACAATGCCTGAAAAGTAGGAGGACCATGCTGCGTTTCAGATTTGGAGGCAAAAAGATGCTTTAGAGCAGCGTGTTTGCTCATGGAGCCCCTTTCTGCAGCTCTTTAAAGCAGCTTTGTCTTTTTCTGAATGCTGTGCATTTTTGCCTTCACATCCAAAGTATTGCAAAAATCTTCAGTTGTTTTAAGATGTTCTCTTATGCCAGTCGCATTAGTGGAAGCTAGTAATGTAGTAGTAGTAATGTAGTAGTAGTGTACAGCCTTCAAAACAGTCTTAACTGATACCATACTATATAGGAGGATAGCAGGTAATGGGAAACCATGACTCATGTCAGTCCAACTAGTGGGTGCATGTACTAATTTGCAAGCAGAGAACTTTCTGAGTTTTGAATCTATTCTTGCATGGAAATTGCAGTCCCTGTCAGAATGAACGACTCATTTGGTATCCTGCCTGATATTAACTGAACTTTAATATATCTTTAAAAACAATGTCCTATATTCCTGGTAACTGCAGGAAACGTGTACTTTCTTGGCAGGCATTACCAAGTCTATTTGTTATTGTTATTGTTTTCTCAGAAAAAGAAATCCCTCACTTTAATATACAGCCCTAGAATTCCCAGGTAGTCTCCCATCAAAGTATTCATCATGATTGACCCTGCTTAAATTCTGAGATTGGCTGAAGTTGCTGAGGCGACGATTAACCTTTTAGGCCTGTGGTGGCGAACCTATGGCACGCGTGCCACAGGTGACACGCAGAGCCCTCTCTGTGGGCATGTGTGCCATCGGCCCAGTCCTAGGCCTTCAGTCCCATCCATGAGCAACCTGCATCAATACCCACGCAGGATAAGTTTGCTGTGCCCGCCCCCACCTCCCCCAAGCATTTTTTTACTAATTTGCCTTTCAGCTGCATTCTGTTTCTCTGTTCGCTTCTCAGCCTTCGCTGTGTGTTTGTAGGACTATCGGTAAAAAAAAAAAAAAAAGTTCCACCAGACTTTCTAATTTCTCGCGAGATCTAGATCAGGGGTGTCAAACTGCCAGCCCGGAGCTGGTTGCATCATATGGAGGCCACACCCACCTCAGCTCCGGCAATGCAAAAAAAGTTGCGACAGGTTACATGACGTGGCAAGTTTTGACACCCGTGTTCTAGATCCTCACAAATGGGATTGTGTAGAATAGTGGGAAAGTAAGCAGGGAAATAGATTAATCATATAGGTTTCTTTGTGGTGTGTGTACCACCATATAAAGAAGCAGAGTATCCTGTCTGGCTTGCTTATCTAATATAGGAGCAGGCAGTCTATACTACCAGGAGCATGTTAGGAGTTTTGAGAGTATATAATGGCGTGTGTTTATATTTACAAGAATCTATAAATGCGCAAAGATGTGATGAATGTACACCATGTGGTCAGCACCTGCTCTAGTAGACCTTTTAAAAATGCATTTAATTCAGTCAGCTGGTTTGGCGTTTATGTATCAGGTGAGAAGAAACAAATATGGTCATAGTCTATTCTCCAACAGCATAGTTCCAAAATAGCATCATTTGCTGTACCTGAACCAGATAATTCAGTTTCATACAAAAGTCCTAAGTGGCATCTTTCATAATTAGCCTCATTAAAACTCGGTATCTAGAACTCAGCTATTGGTAGGGGTCTAGAAGTTGTAGACAAATATCCAAGCAGACTGAATAATTAACTTGCTTCTTTGTCAGTGGTTAGTAGTGTCACTTTCTGACCCAGACTAAGCTTATTTGAAGACTATATTGGCTATTGCTGTAATTTATTACTAGATAGTTTATTAAATATTGTTCCGGGTTTGTGGTCCTTCAAATGCTACTGAACATGTGCAGCTTTCTTACCACAGATTTAGAATTTGAAATGTTATTGAAGAATTGCAAAAAAGGGTGTAAAAATACAGCCCAGGAATGATTTGCCAGCAAACCTTTTGCAGAATAAGCAGAACCAATATCTTCAGCCTCATTTTTGTTCTGTGTTTTGGCAAGATTTGTAAAAAGCACACTTTAAACCTCATGAGGACTTAAGGCATCTGTTTGAATTCACCCCTCCCTTTAAATTCACCCAAACCTAAAAAAAAGTAGGTCCTGGTCATACCTATATGCCATCTAAAACCTGAGCCAAAGGTTATTTATACCTGTATAAATAAATAGTGTATCGTTCTTCAGAATATCTACAAGATAGAGAACCTTGATTATAGTTAGCCATAGTTACATTCCTTTTCAAGAACTCCCAGCATCCACAGTTGATCAAAAGGAATTATCTATGCTATATGTATGAAAAATTACATTGTTCTGTGTATACACTGACTGATAATCGCTCCAAAGATTATTTTACTTTATTGACAAATTAAGCAAAATGGAAGACCATGCAACAAACTTAATTAATTTGAAGAAGAAATTAACTTTTCCATTTACATTTAAATAGCTAAGTTATTAGTAAGTAATTCTATTTAAATAGATCATAGGTTTGAGTTCAGGTTACTTTTCTAACATAGAAAGTAGTAGTGTTCTTTTGACTGATGTGTGTTTCACTTCTCCTTAAGAGCTTCAGAGGGCAATAATTTTAATTTAAACTTGAACCAATAAAAATTCAAGGAAGATAAAACGAGTTCTCTTAAGTCTCCTTTTGCTAACTTTGCAAGTTCTTAAATTAGATCTTCAGTTTTCAAACTGCAACTGATAGCATGATTACTACAAAGCACAGTTTTGAAATGGAAATGTTTAGTTTTTACTTCTATATGGCTATAACTCTACATTAATATTTTGTAATCAGACAGATACATAAAACAAAGAACATACTAGTTCTTTCAATAGCTTTTCTCTCTTATTCTATGGGGTTCTTTTAGATCTAGTGTATCTTCATATAAGGTTGTCAGATTTATTTTTTAAAACTATGGATAAGATCATGGCAAATTCATATTAATCTCTGGACTTTTTCAAGTTGGTGGTGTTCCAATAATTCAGAGCTCAAAAACTTATAGTAAATTACTAAGAGATTCCAGTAGACAAATAAAATCTGATGGAGTTTCAGCGACAGGAAACTAAAAGAACACAATTCTAACATTAGCTGAAAAAATTCTTCAGATTAGAATCTCTTACTTTAAAAAAAAACAGCCCTTCTCAACAGGCAATATGCAACGATTTTCATTTATTGGTTCTCAAATATTTTGGTCTCTGGTCTCCTTTATATTCTTAAAAATGATTGAGGACTCCAAAGAGTTTTGGCTTACACAGATTATATCTATCAATATGTGCTGTATTATAAATTAAAACTGAGAAATGTTAAAATATTATTTGACCTGAAAGGGGATCCGGGACTTCCAGGGGCACCCAGACCATACTTGGAGAATTGCTGACACTACGTCATTCAATAGATCAGGGGTCCTCAACCTTGGCAACTTTAAGACTTGTGGACTTCAAATCCCAGAATTCCTCAGCCAGCTTTAAAGTCCACAAGTCTTAAAGTTACCAAGGTTGAGGACCCCTGCAATAGATTACAGCAGTACAGCATGCTAGTTGGGGAATTCTGGAACTTGAAATTGACAAACCTTAAAACTGCCCTGGTTGAGAATTACTGGATTATAGGATATAAAAAGCACTCAATTTTTTCAATATTTCTTTCAAACAGCGTATTTCCCCTATAAAATCTTAAATGTTTTGAAGTTGTGTGTTTTAAATAATGTCTGCCAATTTTTATTTTAAGTATTGATATGTCTCTAGGCACAAATGTAACGAAAGCAATCAAACTGTTCTTTGCTAATGTTTTACTTGCATAGAAGTGTGCCACTGGCTACAAAAAATGGTTGGTGCTTGTGAACTGAATTAAAGTAATATGGTAACAAGACAAAACACGCACGGAATGCCCGAATGTATTAAAGCCTGGCAAATCAGCTCAAGTGAACAGATTTTTGCATTTCTAAATGTACACTGAAGCTCATCATTAACATGAGAACATGCACAGAATGTAAAGTGCACATCAGTGTTCAGCTAACCATCACAGGCTAATGTAATAATCCTTATATTTGCACAATTGCAGCAACATGACTTGTGGGCACAGTATTGCATACAAGCACCTATGCATTCTCTGCCTGCAAAATAAAAACGCCATAACATATCACACCTAAACCCTTGGTCTGCCCCGTTTAATTCTAATTTCTTTGCAGCAATTAAAAAAAAAAACAGCAATAACATACCAGGCTTCTTCCTGGCCATTGTTAAATGACATGCAAGAGCTGTGGTGGTACAGTGGGTTAAAATGCAGCATTGCAGGCTAATTCTGCTGACTGCCTATTGTCAACAGTTCAATTCTCACCACCTCAAGGTTGACTCAGCCTTTCATCATTCCGAGGTCAGTAAAATAAGGTCCCAGATTGTTTGGGTGGGGGGAGGGAATATGCTGACTATGTAAACTTCTTAGAGAGGGCTGTAAAGCACTATGAAGCGGTATATAAGTCTAAGCACTATTGCTATTGCTATTTCAATACTCAATAGTATGTATCAGTCTGTTCTATTTAAACCTCCCTCCCTCCCCCCCTCTTCAATTTCATGTGATACTGGCCTATTCAAAAATAATAAGTTGACAAGTCTCCAATATCACACTGAATTAATTGAAAAAAACAAAAAATCTGGCAGAAAATTTGAGGAAGATATTAATTTTTAAGTGAAAAGGCATTCATGACTCTTATCTTCTGCTGCTATCTTTTTTCAAAGTGAATCCTTATTGCACACTACAACCAAGACCAAATATCAAAATGGACTATAATTTCTTTTACTAATCTCACTCGACATTGGTGAAATAATGCCATTATATGCAAGTTCATATATACTATGAAGACTTACACCTGATATGTTGAATGTAAGAGAAAATAGAGTATCACTAAAACATGTTTCAATATCTTTTCTTTTGAAGAAGAAATAGATGTTCAGACAGACTGATAAATGTTCCGTGTCCTTGAAAAATTTAAGAACACTGAGATAAAAGAACAGCAAAAAGATTCCATAGACCAGGGGTAGTCAACCTTGGCTCTTTTATGACTCGTGGACTTCAACTCCCAGAATTCCTGAGCCAGCTGTGCTGGCTCAGGAATTCTGGGAGTTGAAGTCCACGAGTCATAAAAGAGCCAAGGTTGACTACCCCTGCCATAGATGGTCTTAATTACAGTACAGCACTTCTTAGCCATAATCAAGAGATGTGTGACTTACTGAAAATAAAAAACCCCCACAATATAAACATGAACTTAAATACTTTTAACACCAATTTCATTTAATAATTTCTACAATAATTTAGTACACTCTATCCAAAGTAAGCAGATTTGAAATAGAAGTTAAATATGAATATTTATGTACGATGTCCTGAATAGTTTAGCACTCTTATCTGTCAAGAAACAACAAATACCATACCTCTGTGAAATGCAACTACAACTGATCAGTAACTGATCAGTCCTATCTATTTAAAAGTAATGGACAATGATTTTAAAGGGATATAATTGTAAGAAAAACTGTACTGCATTCTTACCCAAGCTCAGCATCCTGAAGATGCGTGGATTTTAACTTTCAGAATGCTCAGCAATGGCTGAAAATACTGAGAGATGGAATCCATACATTTGAAGAGTATCCAGATCGGAAAGCAATGACCTGGCAAGCTGCAAAAAATGTTATCTGTGTGAGATAATTGGAAATGTACAATGTAGTTCAAAGGGAATTAATATAAAAATATATAAAGTAGATCACAACCTACTACTCGATAAGATAGAAAAATGTGGGTTAGACAGCATCACCACCAGATGGATCCGTAGCTGGCTGCCAGCCATACTCAAGTCTGTGGTCCTCAATGGAACCGCATCTACATGGAGGGAAGTGTGTAGTGGGGTGCCCCAGGGCTCTGTTCTGGGCCCAGTGCTCTTCAACATCTTCATCAACGATCTGGACGAGGGGGTAGATGGGGAACTCATCAAATTTGCAGACGACACCAAGCTGGCAGGAATAGCCAACATTCCAGAAGACAGGCTTAGGATACAGGAGGACCTGGACAGACTTGAACACTGAGCACTAACAAAATGAAATTCAATGGTGAAAAAAGTAAGGTTTTACATTTAGGCAAGAAAAACCAAATGCACAGGTACAGTATAGGTGATACCTTGCTCAATAGTAGTAATTGTGAGAGGGATCTTGGAAGTCCTAGTGGACAATCACTTCAATATGAGCCAGTAGTGTGCTACAACTACCAAAAAAGCCAACACAGTGCTAAGCTGCATTAACAGAGGGATAGAATCAAGTTCACGTGAAGGCCACTTTACAATGCCTTGGTAAGGCCACACTTGGAATACTGCATCCAGTTTTGGTCACCACGATGTAAAAAAGATGTTGAGACTCTAGAAAGAGTACAGAGAAGAGCAACGAAGATGATTAAGGGACTGGAGGCTAAAACATATAAGGAACGGTTGCTGGAATTGGGTATGTCTAGTCCAGTGGTGGCGAACCTATGGCACGGGTGCTAGAAGCGGCACTCAGAGCCCTCTCTGTGCCCCAGTCTTAGGCCTTCAGCTGGGTTTTATAAAATCTTTTCGCTTTAGGCCTCTGCCGTTGTGTGCAAAAAAAAAAAAGATTCAATCAGTCAATTTCAACTTCTCACAGGAAAAAAAAGATCTTGCAAAGTTGGAATTGAACTTTTTAGTCCCACCCAGTCTGCCGTTACCACTGCAGCAACACCCACCCAATGGGCCACACCCACCCGGCACCCGACAATGCATAAGTGGGTTTTGGATTGCAGTTTGGGCACTCGGTCTCTAAAAGGTTCGCCATCACTGGTCTAGTCTAATGAAGAGAAGGACGATAGCACCGATAGTAGTGTTCCAATATCTCAGGGGTTGCCACAAAGAAGAGGGAGTCAAGCTATTCTCCAAAGCACCTGAAGGCAGGACAAGAAGCAATGGATGGAAACTAACCAAAGAGAGAAGCAACCTAGAACTAGGAAGAAATTTTCTGACAATTAGAACAATTAATCATCCAGAAGTAGTGAATGCTCCAACACTGGAAGTTTTTAAGAAGAGACTGGACAGCCATTTGAAATGGTATAGGGTTTCCTGCCTGAGCAGGGGGTTGGAATAGATGACCTCTAAGGTCCCTTCCAATTTTTATTTATTTATTTATATTATTGTTATTATTAAATATATATAGTATTAACGTATATATTGGATGACTCAACATTCTGCTTCAGTAGTCCAATTTAACGAGAGATTGGACGTACATTGGGAATGTTTCAGAGTATGTAATGAGTAGACCCACTTATATCTGGCTATCAGAAGAAATACATTTTCTTCTTATACTATAGAAAATCAGAATCCAGCATTGAGGTCCGGCTGGAGAAAGAAGCAATACTTTTGGCCAAACAATCTTTCTCTCTGCAGCCTCCACTGCAATTACCCATGCAGCTTCCTAGAAGGCACAGAAGCCTACAGTAGAATTGAAGAACAGATCACCCCCCCCATTCCCACGTTCATGGAATTTGGTCAAATGCAAGTCTGAACCCAGCAAAGTATGCCAGGAATCTGTGGGACAATGCACAGTGAAAAGCTGTAAATACAGTGGGTTTTTTTTTTTTAAGAAATAGCATTTTAAAAGGAATTGCTTCAGTATTTTTTATTCCCTTCCTCTAAAACAGTGTTTCTCAACCTTGACGATTTTAAGGCATGTGGACTTCAACTCCCAGAATTCCACAGCCAGCAATGCTGGCTGTGGAATTCTGGGAGTTGAAGTCCACATGCCTTAAAATCGTCAAGGCTGAGAAACACTGCTCTAAAAGTACTTGATAAAGTAGAATTTATGGATTTAATTGGATAAACACATACATACACATATTGGGAGACCAAACCCGTTGTGTGTGAAACAGTTTAAAAAAAACATATTAATGACAAATTTAAATTTAATTTATTTATTAAAATAAGATAATCAGAAGAACTGGGTTTACAATAAATGTTTTTCTCTCAGAGCAATAAAAACAAATCAAAACCCAAATCAGCAACTGTATATGCCAAATTTCCTTATAGTGCATCTCAGAAAAAAAGGGGTTTTTTTTCAGTCTAATGGCTGCTTGTTTTGCAGAAATATACTGACATTACTTATTTTCTTCTCCTCCCATAAAACTATCATGTCTTACTGAACCCTCCAGGTGCTGCAAGAAACAAGTCTGAAGTACCCAATAATTCTTATGTTATCTTATGAAGATTGTAGCAAGATTGTGCCAGCTTCTGGGGAGCAGTGCTAGTTATAATATACATCTCATCTTAAAATGATTTTTTTTCTTCTTCTATGTGCAAAATTATTTGTAGTGATGAAACTTTAACCACCAATATTAAGCGATTACGACAAATGCTCAGTCGGGGATGCTTCCATGAACTTGCATTTCCCTCTTCCCTTAAGTCATTTTTTTTACAAATTGGCATTTTAGTTATGATTTCTCCAAGCCAGAATGTTCTTAAGGTATAAGAAAAACAGCACCAGTTGCATTGCCTTTTCTCAAATGCTGTTGCTATACAAAAAAAAAATAACAGTCTGTTCAGCAGAATGCAAGAGTTGAAACCAGAAAAGTAATACTTTTTTTTTTTTTTTTTTTTTTTTTTTTTTTTTTGCATATGGGGAAAAAAAAAATAAGGCTCAAGTGCATCTATAAAAAAATAGCAATAGAACTTCTGTTTATACAGTCTGTGCACTATTTCCATAAGATTAAACTGTAGCAAAAGGCAACATGGAGTTTTTTTGTCCCTGTAGGCTTAGAACAGCAGAAATTCATTAGCAGCTCACTCTTAAAATTGGCACCCAGGTGAATCCCACGCTGGCTGTTCAATTCTGTAGACTGAAGCTTTCAAAAACACAACTGCTATAAAATAACTGTTATTGGGGAGAACGGTGAAGACTGCACGTGGATCTCCTAGAACACAGGTAACTTTGTTGAAGTCAATGTGCATGAGTTTATGTCCTGGGTATGAGTTGCACGATGCAGAGAAGGTTCTGAAGCACTTCGGTTAATTTTGGGCAAAGAATGTTGCAGCAGTTCAATGGAAGACAATATCTGGAAGACGATGGGGAAAGGAAGCAAGAAATGTTTTTTTTTTATTTTTCAGAAATAACACATCCACACAGACTGTATTTTGAATATTATATTCAGCACAGGAACATTAGAGAGACATTAACATTATAGATACAAAAAAAAAACCCTTGACTCTATATAAGTTTAGTTTCAGTTGATGATAACGGGAATTAATTTATGAGCTGGTAATTTTCTATATTTTGAAAATTAAAACACTGATTATCATTCATTACAATATAACAGGATCATTTCCAAATCAAAGAGCTCAGCGACAGAACAGAATTTTTATTTTTCAACATGCAATTCACGGAATGTATATGCAATTTTTTTTCCTGATTTTGTTTTATTCTATCATAAACTATATTCACCTGTGGAAAAAGAGGTCTCTCTTCCCTCACTTTTTTCACACAATCTGCTACAAGCCTCTTCATAGCTTTTGGACAGTTTTTGTATAGTTTGCTGAGATCAGGCGATGTATAACCACGACCAACCATGAAAATGATCTACAAATTATAAATAGACACATTTTTTGTATATGCAAATGTGTGTCAACTTTATAAATGTGCAAATGTGCATCAACTTTTCATAATTCTCATAAATAAAAATGAGTAAATAAGCAGCTGCTAAGCTCTGGGCAGCAGCCTTTCATACAAAAAGGATTCCTCCAACCCTTTGCATTTTCCAGTAATAGCCATTACTACTGCACTAAATTAAGTTCCATCAGAGTCACTGCCAGGTTAAGAAAAGAAAAAATGCAATTAGTGAAACAGACTAGGTTATGGCATAAAAAAAAGTGGATGAAAGTTGCTAGAAATGCAAACTATAGTTGTTGCCATCTTGAGCAAAATGTAAAAAAACATTCTATATTATTCACATCAAGGAGAAAATAATTAGAAGGATGTGCTAATGCAGAGTTAGCCTGTATTGCACCTATTCAGTTCTGCTACTGGAGAATGGAGGTATAACTTTCCTGAAATGTAGACTTTGCTGAAGCATTCATTTTCACCTTACAATACAGAGTGTAGAAGCTAATCAAAGAGTAGGAAATCTTTATCAATAAGAGTCTAAGAATTGCTGTCCTCAACAAGTAGGAAGATTGGGAGCTTCAAGCCTTGACTAGACTTCCAAGCCTTCTCAAGGCAGACAGATACCTTTGCTCAGCAACAAACATTGTGCTTCTTAAAACTTCCCCACTGGGCAGAGGTTTTAGACTAGACTAGGTTGACAGAAGGCTCCCGTAGATATAAATCAGGGGTTGCCATAAAGAAGAGGGAGTCAAGCTATTTTCCAAAGCGCCTGGAGGCAGGACAAGAAGCAACGGATGGAAACTAATCAAGGAGAGAAGCAATCTAGAACTAAGGAGAAACTTCCTGACAGTGAGAACAACTAACCAATGGAACAACCTGCCTCCAGAAGCGGTGAATGCTCCAACACTGGAAGTTTTTAAGAAGAGACTGGACAGCCATTTGTCCGAAATGGTGTAGGGTTTCCTGCCTGAGCAGGGGGTTGGACTAGATGACCTTCAAGGTCCCTTCCAACTTTACTATTATTATTATTATTATTATTATTATTATTATTATTATTATTATTATT
>NW_015386272.1:14717-22854 GCF_001527695.2 Protobothrops mucrosquamatus | reverse complement strand
CGGTGAATGCTCCAACACTGGAAGTTTTTAAGAAGAGACTGGACAGCCATTTGTCCGAAATGGTGTAGGGTTTCCTGCCTGAGCAGGGGGTTGGACTAGATGACCTTCAAGGTCCCTTCCAACTTTACTATTATTATTATTATTATTATTATTATTATTATTATTATTATTATTATTATTATTATTATTATTATTATTAAATTTATACCCCTAGATATAAATTCCCTTTCATCCCTGAAGAAAAAGGCAGGAATGTTATCAACTTTACTGCTGTGTAGTGGCACCATTTTCAGTCTATTTATTAATCAGCAGCCAAGAGCGGGCCTTCGCATCCTCCATTTGGTGCCCAAGAATTGTCCAATTTAATCACCGCATTTCTTCCGTGGATTTGGAATGCTTCCAGTCAAATCCCTCTCTCTTTAGCTTCCATTTGGGAGGAAGGCTACTCATGTATTATGCTTGCTAGAGGAAAGTGTCGTGTTTACCACGGCAAGTGAAAATGTTAAAACCCAGCATGCTCTGATCGTTCTCTGATCGTTCTCTTTAGCAACTGGAATAGTTAAGATTTCTTTTTCAAAATTAATTCCATCATATCTCACTATTCCGAAACAATTTCAGACCCTCCTCCCAACTAGCATAATTATTCATGATCTCTGGGTAAAGTAGAATACAAAGAGGAGAAAAAAAAGAAGAGTACACAAGTACTTCTTAGGCTCTGATTAAAAGAGCAATTGGAAGACCAAAGAAAATTAAAGGAAGTTCTTGGAATATACAATGTGAAAACACCAATGAGCATAGTTAGTTCAGTATAGAGGAATTTCTAATTTTGTATTTTTAATATATGAATCCTGCAGAGGCTCACAAAGAAGGAACTTAGGACAAAGACGGTGGCATTACACTGATTGGGGCATTGTAAAACAGGAACCATTGCAAAATTACTGAGAAAACATGCAATAACATACAAGATAGATATGATCCAAATACAATTCTTAACTGTGTGTATTTTAGTCTGTTTTTAATGGGAAAATCTATAGAATTTAAAAACAAAACTTGATCCAAAAATACAAAGCCCTCTATCAAAAAATAATAATTTCTCACCTGATCTCTATTGTTAATATGGGAATAGGGTAACTCTCCTGTCATCAGTTCGTATAGTACTATTCCATAAGAATACACATCTGATTGAAAGGTGAATGGATTGCTATCTTGCATTCGAATTACTTCCGGTGCCTTTAGAAAACATAAAATGATTATTATTATTTTTTTAAAAAGGTAACGACCCACCCCAAAACCTATACTTCTTTGTCCACACCCCACAGACAACCATAATTTCACAGACTAGGAGAGTGTTAAACTTTGAAAATAATTTTCTAATGCATTCAAATTGGGTCCAAGACCATACATACATTCCCATTCACTTATTACCTTTCAAGGTAAGCAATGTTATGCACTGCATGGAAAAGGAATAAAAAGTAGAGTCAACTAAATTAAAGGTCATAGGTTAAAAAAAATCATGAAGCATAATTTAAAGTGAATGGTTGGGTGTAGACTACTTTATCTTACTTTTTTTTTTCTTTATGATATCTGTCAGTGAACAGATGGCTGACCAGCTAATTAAATTAAGAGTATGCACCTAATACTATGCACCTCTACACATGATTTTCAAAGGAAATATCTTGTGTTGCCTGTAGCATTGGACATATACAGAAGAAAGGTTGAAAAAAACACTACCGGTTGCAATAGGGCAGGGGTGGCGAAGCTATGGCACAGGTGCCAGAGGCGGCACTTGGAGCCCTCTCTGTGGGCACATGTGCCGTTGCCCCAGCCGTGCCTCCCCCCGTGACACCCTCCTCACCAGCAGTCCCCCTGGAGGAGAGTCGCCCTCGAGCATGGCCCACGTGGAGCAGTGCAGCCAAGGACATGGCAGCCAGACAGCGTAGACAAGACTGCCCTCACGGCCCATCACGACAGTTGATGCTGTGGGGCGCGGGAAGAGGGGGTGGCCGCCAAGGCCTGCTGGGTGATCTGTGACGGGCCCTGGAGGCGGTGAGTGGCCCTGCGGGCAGGCAGGGTGGGGGTGGAGCGGGGGCGGGGCAGTTTTTGGGCACTCGGTCTCTAAAAGGTTCGCCATCACTGCAATAGGGAAAGATCCCTCACATTCCAAAGGCAGGGGTGGGAAGTGTCAATTTGTGCATAAGTGCAGGCTATATAGTTTGGACCTGAATCCTAATGAGATCAAACCAAAATTATTAATTTGTCTGAGAAGCCCTGTGTTCTGTGAACACAAATATACTATTAACACTGCAGCACCAGAAACCTGGTTCTTTCGTAACGACGAAAACAGTTGTAATGGAACAGAAAACGCTACATTTGGGGGATTTCCCCCCCAAATTTGTTGTATATAAATAATTCACGTTAGAGCAATGATGTGTAATTTAATCGTCTTTTTCATTTATACTGCAGACCTTACCATCCAGAGAACAGATCCTGTAGGCTGTTCCACCTGTTGAGAACCACTCCATCTGGATTTCACTGTTGCCAAACCAAAGTCTCCTATCTTCACTGTTCGGTCTTCATGAAGAAATATATCTTCACAATTGTTAAGGAACACATCTGGACCATAATTTGAATTACCAAGCACTGTCCCACTTGCAAGTAGGTCAGCCAATCTGTTTAGGCTGTCCATACTGTTAACTATAATATGTATAGCAATTAATGTACTTATGAAATATATGTTAATTGAAGGAACCACTTATATATACTTCTTTTATCAACCTTTCAAAAAGATAACTACTATTTATGGTAATGTCTATGGAGATTCTCAGTCATCCAGGTCATGGTTGTCCCAAAGGTGCTTTTTCAAGAGGCAACTGGACTTTCTTGTTTTTTTTTCTTTGAAGATGTTTCGCTTCTCATCCAAGAAGCTTCTTGCATGAGAAGTGAAACTTCTTCAAAGAAAAAACAAGAAAGTCCAGTTGCCTCTTGAAAAAGCACCTTTGAGATGTTTATGCTTGTATTTTGCTAAATAAAAAGATCATTGTTTGCCCCTCTTCCCATCTACAAAATTCAGTATCTCTAAACAGGCCAACAACCCTTTCCCCTCTTATTACTGTCATTTTGACTTGAGAGAAAGACTAAGGAATACACTGTGTATTTCTTGAATGTTTGGCACTCACTACTCTCAGCTGATTTATCATAGCGGTTATGATATGAACATTTTATTATTTACTGTATGTGTTTATGAATATTTTTGTTATTTTAGTTCTAGAGTAATTAAATTATCAATTTTTGCAGAGAAGTACTGTCTTAAGGCCACAGTATTTCCCAAAAATACNAGAACTTCTGTTTATACAGTCTGTGCACTATTTCCATAAGATTAAACTGTAGCAAAAGGCAACATGGAGTTTTTTTGTCCCTGTAGGCTTAGAACAGCAGAAATTCATTAGCAGCTCACTCTTAAAATTGGCACCCAGGTGAATCCCACGCTGGCTGTTCAATTCTGTAGACTGAAGCTTTCAAAAACACAACTGCTATGAAATAACTGTTATTGGGGAGAATGGTGAAGACTGCACGTGGATCTCCTAGAACACAGGTAACTTTGTTGAAGTCAATGTGCATGAGTTTATGTCCTGGGTATGAGTTGCACGATGCAGAGAAGGTTCTGAAGCACTTCGGTTAATTTTGGGTAAAGAGTGTTGCAGCAGTTCAATGGAAGACAATATCTGGAAGACGATGGGGAAAGGAAGCAAGAAATGTTTTTTTTTTATTTTTCAGAAATAACAGATCCACACAGACTGTATTTTGAATATTATATTCAGCACAGGAACATTAGAGAGACATTAACATTATAGATACAAAAAAAACAACCTTGACTCTATATAAGTTTAGTTTCAGTTGATGATAACGGGAATTAATTTATGAGCTGGTAATTTTCTATATTTTGAAAATTAAAACACTGATTATCATTCATTAAAATATAACAGGATCATTCCAAATCAAAGAGCTCAGTGACAGAACAGAATTTTTATTTTTCAACTTGCAATTAACGGAATGTATATGCAATTTTTTTTTTCTGATTTTGTTTGATTCTATCATAAAACTATATTCACCTGTGGAAAAAGAGGTCTCTCTTCCCTCACTTTTTTCACACAATCTGCTACAAGCCTCTTCATAGCTTTTGGACAGTTTTTGTATAGTTTGCTGAGATCAGGCGATGTATAACCACGACCAACCATGAAAATGATCTACGAATTATAAATAGACACATTTTTGTATATGCAAATGTGTGTCAACTTTATAAATGTGCAAATGTGCATCAACTTTTCATAATTCTCATGAAAAAAAAAATGAATAAATAAGCGGCTGCTAAGCTCTGGGCAGCAGCCTTTCATACAAAAAGGATTCCTCCAACCCTTTGCATTTTCCAGTAATAGCCATTACTACTGCACTAAATTAAGTTCCATCAGAGTCACTGCCAGGTTAAGAAAAGAAAAATGCAATTAGTGAAACAGACTAGGTTATGGCATAAAAAAAAGTGGATGAAAGTTGCTAGAAATGCAAACTATAGTTGTTGCCATCTCGAGCAAAATGTAAAAAAACATTCTATATTATTCACATCGAGGAGAAAATAATTAGAAGGATGTGCTAATGCAAAGTTAGCATGTATTGCACCTATTCAGTTCTGCTACTGGAGAATGGAGGTATAACTTTCCTGAAATGTAGACTTTGCTGAAGCATTCATTTTCACCTTACAATACAGAGTGTAGAAGCTAATCAAAGAGTAGGAAATCTTTATCAATAAGAGTCTAAGAATTGCTGTCCTCAACAAGTAGGAAGATTGGGAGCTTCAAGCCTTGACTAGACTTCCAAGCCTTCTCAAGGCAGACAGATACCTTTGCTCAGCAACAAACATTGTGCTTCTTAAAACTTCCCCACTGGGCAGAGGTTTTAGACTAGACTAGGTTGACAGAAGGCTCCCGTAGATATACATTTATACCCCTAGATATAAATTTCCTTTCATCCCTGAAGAAAAAGGCAGGAATGTTATCAACTTTACTGCTGCGTAGTGGCACCATTTTCAGTCTATTTATTAATCAGCAGCCAAGAGCGGGCCTTCGCATCCTCCATTTGGTGCCCAAAAAATCACCGCATTTCTTCCGTGGATTTGGAATGCTTCCAGTCAAATCCCTCTCTCTTTAGCTTCCATTTGGGAGGAAGGCTACTCATTGATTATGCTTGCTAGAGGAAAGTGTCGTATTTACCACGGCAAGTGAAAATGTTAAAACCCAGCATGCTCTGATCGTTCTCTTTAGCGACTGGAATAGTTAAGATTTTTTTTACAAAATTAATTCCGTCATATCTCACTGTTCTGAAACAATTTCAGACCCTCCTCCCAACTAGCATAATTATTCATGATCTCTGGGTAAAGTAGAATACAAAAGGGGGGGAAAAAGAAGAGTACACAAGTACTACTTAGACTCTGATTAAAAGAGCAATTGGAAGACCAAAGAAAATTAAAGGAAGTTCTGGGAATATACAATGTGAAAACACCAATGAGCACAGTTAGTTCAGTATAGAGGAATTTCTAATTTTGTATTTTTAATATATGAATCCTGCAGAGGCTCACAAAGAAGGAACTTAGGACAAAGACGGTGGCATTACACTGACTGGGGCATTGTAAAACAGGAACCATTGCAAAATTACTGAGAAAACATGCAATAACATATAAGATAGATATGATCCAAATACAATTCTTAACTGTGTGTATTTTAGTCTGTTTTTAATGGGAAAATCTATAGAATTTAAAAACAAAACTTGATCCAAAAATACAAAGCCCTCTATCAAAAAATAATAATTTCTCACCTGATCTCTATTGTTAATATGTGAATAGGGTAACTCTCCTGTCATCAGTTCGTATAGTACTATTCCATAAGAATACACATCTGATTGAAAAGTGAATGGATTGCTATCTTGCATTCGAATTACTTCCGGTGCCTTTAGAAAACATAAAATGATTAAAAAAAAAAAAAGGTAACGACCCACCCCAAAACCTATACTTCTTTGTCCACACTCCACAGACAACCATAATTTCACAGACTAGGAGAGTGTTAAACTTTGAAAATAATTTTCTAATGCATTCAAATTGGGTCCAAGACCATACATACATTCCCATTCACTTATTGCCTTTCAAGGTAAGCAATGTTATGCACTGCATGGAAAAGGAATAAAAAGTAGAGTCAACTAAATTAAAGGTCATAGGTTAAAAAAAAATCATGAAGCATAATTTAAAGTGAATGGTTGGGTGTAGACTACTTTATCTTACTTTTTTTTTCTTTATGATATCTGTCAGTGAACAGATGGCTGACCAGCTAATTAAATTAAGAGTATGCACCTCTACACAGGATTTTCAAAGGAAATATCTTGTGTTGCCTGTAGCATTGGACATATACAGAAGACTGGGACCAGATCTCTCCCCAGCACCAATCTTATGCATGGAAATAATGGAAGGTTGAAAAAAACACTACCGGTTGCAATAGGGCAGGGGTGGCGAACCTATGGCACAGGTGCCAGAGGCGGCACTTGAAGCCCTCTCTGTGGGCACATGTGCCGTTGCCCCAGCCTTGCCTCCCCCCGTGACACCCTCCTCACCAGCAGCCCCCCTGGAGGAGAGTCACCCTCGAGCGTGGCCCACGTGGAGCAGAGCAGCCAAGGACATGGCAGCCAGACAGCGTAGACAAGACTCTGCCCTCACGGCCCATCACGACAGTTGATGCTGTGGGGCGCGGGAAGAGGGGGTGGCTGCCAAGGCGCTGCTGGGTGATCTGTGACGGGCCCTGGAGGTGGTGAATAGCCCTGCGGGCAGGTGGGGTGGGGGTGGAGCGGGGGCAGGCAGTTTTGGGGCACTCGGTCTCTAAAAGGTTCACCATCACTGCAATAGGGAAAGATCCCTCACATTCCAAAGGCAGGGGTGGGGAGTGTCAATTTGTGCACAAGTGCAGGCTATATAGTTTGGACCTGAATCCAAATGAGATCAAAGCAAAATTATTAATTTGTTTAAGAAGCCCCATGTTCTGTAAACACAAATATACTATTAACACGGCAGCACTAGAAACCTGGTTCTTTCGTAACAACGAAGACAGTTGTAATGGAACAGAAAACGCTACATTTGGGGGATTTTTCCCCCAAATTTGTTGTATATAAATAAATCCTCATTCACGTTAGAGCAATGATGCGTAATTTAATCGTCTTTTTCATTTATACTGCAGACCTTACCATCCAGAGAACAGATCCTGTAGGCTGTTCCACCTGTTGAGAACCACTCCATCTGGATTTCACTGTTGCCAAACCAAAGTCTCCTATCTTCACTGTTCGGTCTTCATGAAGAAATATATCTTCACAATTGTTAAGGAACACATCTGGACCATAATTTGAATTACCAAGCACTGTCCCACTTGCAAGTCGGTCAGCCAATCTGTTTAGGCTGTCCATACTGTTAACTATAATATGTATAGCAATTAATGTACTTATAAAATATATGTTAATTGAAGGAACCACTTGTGTATATTTCTTTATCAGCCTTTCAAAAAGATAACTACTATTTATGGTAATGTCTATGGAGATTCTCAGTCATCCAGGTCATGGTTGTCCCAAAGGTGCTTTTTCAAGAGGCAACTGGACTTTCTTGTTTTTTTTTCTTTGAAGATGTTTCGCTTCTCATCCAAGAAGCTTCTTGCATGAGAAGTGAAACTTCTTCAAAGAAAAAACAAGAAAGTCCAGTTGCCTCTTGAAAAAGCACCTTTGAGATGTTTATGCTTGTATTTTGCTAAATAAAAAGATCATTGTTTGCCCCTCTTCCCATCTACAAAATTCAGTATCTCTAAACAGGCCAACAACCCTTTCCCCTCTTATTACTGTCATTTTGACTTGAGAGAAAGACTATAAGGAATACACTGTGTATTTCTTGAATGTTTGGCACTCACTACTCTCAGCTGATTTATCATAGCGGTTATGATATGAACATTTTATTATTTACTGTATGTGTTTATGAATATTTTTGTTATTTTAGTTCTAGAGTAATTAAATTATCAATTTTTGCAGAGAAGTACTGTCTTAAGGCCACAGTATTTCCCAAAAATAC
>NW_015386272.1:11135-14600 GCF_001527695.2 Protobothrops mucrosquamatus | reverse complement strand
TAAGGAATACACTGTGTATTTCTTGAATGTTTGGCACTCACTACTCTCAGCTGATTTATCATAGCGGTTATGATATGAACATTTTATTATTTACTGTATGTGTTTATGAATATTTTTGTTATTTTAGTTCTAGAGTAATTAAATTATCAATTTTTGCAGAGAAGTACTGTCTTAAGGCCACAGTATTTCCCAAAAATACTGCCTAAGAATTTGTCCATAAGCATGAAGTCTAACAATTAGTTATGAGCAGTTTTCCACCATGGATTATATGCAGCGCGACTTTTGATATTAATTTTCAGCCCTAATTAGTATCAAAATAGCAAAATGAATGCAGAAAGATTCATTTGTTTTGTCAACAGCTTGATCTCATGAAATCACTACTCTTACTTAGCAGTAGTAAGCTTTTTTATTGCCTTAATCGATTACTAGAAATCTCTCAAACAGAAAGGATACTATTTGATTTCATGTCTCTGTGAATTATATTCTTTGCATGCAAGTAGCTATAAACAGAATTTGATATATTTTTAGAAGTTTCAAAAGCAATAAGCAACAGTATTAATTTCCCCAAACTGTTTTAGACAAAACAATTCTATCCATCTAGATCGGGGTAGGCAACCTTGGTTCTTTTATGACTCGTGGACTTCAACTCCCAGAATTCCTTTTCTGGGAGTTGAAGTCCACAAGTCAAAAAAGAGCCAAGGTTGCCTACCCCGATCTAGAATAAGATAGTGCATTTTCTTTCTGTACAAAGAGAAATACAGGAAGCTCTCAGTTTATGATCACTCATTAAGGAGCTGTTTTGTAAGTCACTCCTATTCCGAATGCTTTATCTCCTCAGGAGCCCAACTAACAGAGTATAAGATCCCAAGGATCTCATACTCCATAGCATCCACCCATCCCATCTGTGCGGCGCTGCAGCAGCCACTTGACTTGTGGCAGAAGCCACCCCCACCCGACTGCCACTTGCGTCATGCCACAGCAGCCACTGATGAGCTACCTAAATTTGTGATTTCCTGCTGGCTTCCTCACTGACTTTGCTTGTTGGAAGCTGGCAGAAAGTTGGGAGGAAGTCCTTGCTTAATGGCAACGAGAGATTGCTACTTGATTACCCAAACATCAATACAAGCACTGATGATGTTACCTAGTTTGGATAATGAAATGTCTGCAGGAAAACAAGCAAACTCAGAGAGCATCAAGGACCCCTCATTCAAACCTAAGCTACAAATATTATTCATTAGATTGCTATCTTTAAGCAATGGGGTCGCTTGACATCACAATTTTTTTTGCCAAAAACTTAAGATAACATTTCCTCTAGAATCATTTTTGTTCTACTGAGCAGTCAACCACACTTCAACAACCTCTTAATGCAACAAGTTCTGTTATCATTAAGCCTACTCACTCCATTCCTTGTGCTGTCTGTCTTGCAATATCAATACGTTGTAACATTGGAAACTTGGTCTCCTGAACATGCAGGTGTTTATATAGGCTACTTCCTTCACACCACTGTGTGACAATGGCCAGGTTATCTTTAGTCATATAGCCCATAAATAGTAGAATATTAACATGCCGAGTTTTCCTACCAGAGACAAATAAGAAGACATATTCAGCTGAAATTTTAAACATCTTAAATGCTGAAAGTCCAGCTCCACATATAACATAATGTAAAACAAATGTGTGATACAGATGAACTTCTAAAGTCCTCAATATTGACATTTAGTCTTAGTTTTGCTGTAATTCCAAATAATATTCTTTTAAGTTATTTGGACTGCATGCATTGGTATATAGTAGAACCACATGGTTCTCCAACATGCTAGAGTCCCTTAATTTGTATAGGAGTACTTAGCAGTTTATTTCATTGCTTTTCATTTATATCTCATAGCATTTCATATTGTTTCCCATCTACTTAATATCTTCGTAAAATCACAGATTAAGACCACTAACAATATTAATACTCCTGCACCTGCAGGAGGAGGAGTGGCAGAACCAGGGTGCAGAGTCAAAAGAGGAATCAGCCTAGATAATCTACATAGCCAGACATTAACTAAGTCCAACATCCCTTGAATTTCGCTGACCCTTATCTAATGCCAAGATAGTTGAATAGACTCCTCTACATTGGCATGATTAATAGTAAATCAGTTTATTTGGAATTTCATGTATGGTCCTGATCTGTCATGCCTGACAGTACTAAAATTCAGATCATTTGAAAAACAGAGCTTTGGGCACACAGCCCATTATGTGTAACCACATAAGCATCCGGGACAAATACAGCTTGGGATCAGGCTTTAATACAGTCTGTGGCCAAGAGATAATACAGCCAGCACGGTATTTCAACTGAGGAGAGCATTAAAATTAACTGTCTGGTTATTAACTAACAATTGATACATTTTAAAAAATGGTCTTTCAAAGAGTCTCTCTCAATATGGTAAATTAACAGGAAAGCTATGAAACCTTTTAAGAGACTGAAATATCTCAGAACTGTTTTCCATGCTGAGTAGAGTTCAGTATTTGAAAGACAAAATGAAAAGAAGTACAGCTGCCATCTCTAGTTTTTCTGTATGAGAGAAGGGTGGATTAAAAACATCTGGGTGGGTGGATTAAAAACATTTTGAGGCACAGCTATTTAATTTTTGAATACTTTATATTTCTGGTCCAATAATGAGTCCCAAACTCAGTCCTTTGACTTTGGAATGGCATCAATTAAAATGTAAGTTCAGATAGAAAACATTACCATTGGGTTAAATTAATTACTTTTAACCTAAGTGAGTTGGCTATTCTGACTTTTTAAGGTAAATTTCAGTCTTCTTGGTGGAAATTGCTTAGCAGAACTCTAAGACCATTGATCTTCACTTAATACTTATCTCAATAGGTTTTGAATAGATCAAATCATTCCTCAAGCAATGTGAAAAAGACATTGATCTACAAAATGATTTCTGATAGATTTGTTCTCACTTTATCCCAGTAAAACCAGAAAACAAACATTGCACCTTTCCATCATTTAATATCACTTCCACAAATAAGGAAGAGTCTTCACATTAGCCTATTATAGCACCTTTACATCTGTTCTTCCAGATGTATTTCTTCAAAATTGTAGGTCATGTACTACTGTGCTTTGCAGAAATATTCAAGACATATATATTTCTCCAATCACAAATTTACGCAGAACTGAGGATGACAACTTATATTAACTGATGAAGAGGAAGAGATCTTTGGCAGTTAGAATCTATATATTGGCTATGATGGAATGTAAATATTGCTTAAAGCGGGAAAGTCAAGTATTGCTTTATGTTAATATATTTTATATGTTTTTATATATTACCTTCGTTTGTGTGTGGGTGTATGTACACACACATACACACATTTTGATGTATTTATTTTATTACTGATAGTTGCTTCGATCTGTAAGTGCAGTACATTGTATTTTAAACTTTACTACAATCTAAGCTACAATACTGACAGGATAATTTT
>NW_015386272.1:6674-10630 GCF_001527695.2 Protobothrops mucrosquamatus | reverse complement strand
TTGTTTATGTGGACCAGTTGCTGGAATGCCACGGCCCAATATCGGGGACCCCTGCATTACAGTACAAATATTTGAACAAAGCATGCTGATTTCAATGCCTTTATTTTTCCTCCTAAAATGAAAAAGAACTATCTTCTATATAGATAGCTTCCCTTGAAATATTTGTTGAAATTATTACATTAACAATGTTCTTTTTTTCATCCTGGAGATCTATCTCTATGGTCATTGACTTGATAGAACATAATTAATCAATCAACCAATCAATCAACTTTCTTTTTTATTCTCCTCACCAGCCCTTTGCAGTGTATTAAAATTTCAGTAATATTTTACCTTAATACAGCTACTTCATTTCTAAAGGCTTGGAATTGTTCTGGGGTTGGATCTACAACCTTTAGTATCTTTACTGCTACATCGCCTGCAAAAATAATCAATAATAAACATAACACCAAAATCATTCATGGAAGTCTCAAATGCAGAACTTTTATGTATATACACAACAGCTATTATGATAAGGAATAGCTTGAAAACAATATGCCAGTTACAGTGGAAAGTACAAAACTAAAAGTTTAATTACTCTGCATCAGGCTGTTTCATAAAAATGTACACTTCTTGACAGACATAAAATGGACTTTTCAGACTGAAAAGCACAAAAGCATTTTTTTCCCACAGAGACAATAATAGTTTAGCTAAAAGCAAAGTGGTTTGAATGAAAAATGTTCCGTTTTTATTTTGAAACAACTCAGTTCCAGTATGGAATAAACTGTTTTGATACAAACTGTCTGAATTGGCCTGTTTTGACCCAAAGACATAGTGTTGAACGCTAAATATTCCAAAGAATCAAGATGTGGATTTCACATTATAAACAAGCTATTTTGCCCTCAAAACAAGTCACTTCAAATTCTAAGCCGTTCATATATAAAATATTTACATATCATTAAATATATTATTCAGTTAACTAATATTTTTAAAATTGTCGTTAAGCAACTAATTGATTGTAGAAAGGCATTTGTATTGATCACTTCAAGCTATGTGTTTAGAAAAATAGGAATGCCAGAACTTCTTACTATCCACATGATAATCATATATACAGGTCAGGAAGCAAAAGTACAGACAGAATACGGCAATACAGACTGGCTCCAGGTTGGCAAAGCAGTGAGACCCAACTATATACTCTGCCCTTATTTATTCAACCTATATGCTGAACATATATTAAGGACAGCTGGATTGGAAGTTGATCATTTAAAACTGGAAGAAAAACGTCAATAAACCTGACCCGATGACACTACTCTGATAAACAGAAACATAAAGAATTTGCAAGCTCTAATGATAAAAGTCAAGGAGCAGGGTAAAAAGCTGGGACTAAAATTATTATAAAGAAGAATAGACTAATGACAACAGACAAAATAACCCAGTCTTTGAATTGATAATGAAGATACTGAAGTTGTAATTAACTGATCCTAAAAGACAGAAGCTATCAACAATCCAAAAATATGCCAGAGACTAGCACTTGTAGAGCACAAAGAAGAGAGAGTCAAGCTATTCTCCAAAGCACCTGAAGGCAGGACAAGAAGCAATGGGAGGAAACTAACCAAAGAGAGAAGCAACCTAGAACTAAGGAGAAACTTCCTGACAGTTAGAACAATTAACCAGTGGAACAACCTGCCTCCAGAAGCGGTGAATGTGCCAACACTGGACGTTTTTAAGAAGAAACTGGACAGCCATTTGTCCGAAATGGTATAGGGTTTCCTGCCTGAGCAGGGGGTTGGACTAGATGACCTCCAAGGTCCCTTCCAACTTCTTCATCATCATCATCATCATCATCATCATCATCATCATCATCATCATCATCATCATTATTATTATTAATATTATTAAGAATGAAGGTCTTGGAAAAGATATTTAGATGCTATGATGTGTTTATACCTACAAAAACTACAATAGGGCAAGCAATGATTTTACCCTATGACACAGAACATTCTCTGTTCTATGGAAATAAAACTGAACTTTGAAGAAGTAGTATGGGAAGAATATTGACACTTTTGAACTTTGGCATCAGAGAAGACTTCTGAGAACATGGTGGTCATAATGGAAAAAAATCTATGTGGCTACTAAGAATCGACACTGACGTGATGTTACATAGTCAATCAAAAGTTAAAGAACATAGTTATATATAGTAAATGATTGCGTAAAAACACAACTACTGTACATCTCTTTGCTAAGTATTCTTATGAATCTGAACAGAGACAGATATTGGTTGTGCTTTAAATAAAGTACAGATCAGAGTGCAAAAATCTCCATCGGTTATATAACCTGAAGATTCTTTCAGTTTGTGAAGCAGCAACCTTCTCACCTTCCCTGCTGAATGCTGCCAGCCAACACTGTTATAAAATATAGAAAATTCTCAGAACAAGTTGCATAATGGCCCAGGGGTCTATTCAATTAAAAAGAAGCAGTGGGAGGTCTCACACTGAATACCCAAGCACGGGGGGGGGGGGCTGTTAAGTAGCTCTTTGGATCCTAGCCACTGTTTTCAAACGTTGTATTGTTGGAAACTCTCCCAGTCTTAAAAGGTTCAAACAACAGCATATATAACTTTCCCCTCATAAGAGTAATGGAAAGGATGTGTTGAAGCACAATTTTTATGATGGAAAATGTCAATAATTGTCCTGGCCACTCTGAGCAGAGAAGCATCCTCTAACAAATATAATGCATAGCTAAGCTTCTTCTTAATATGAAGCTGGGCCAAACCAGTAATTCCACTTTCTCCCGGTCTTTTCTGCTCTGGATTTGGCAAAGATTGGATGCTCTTATTTAAAGACAGCAAGCATCAAACCTGGCTAGCATGCATCGAACAGCTCTTTTTGAAAGTCTACCCAAAGAAGAGGAAGAATATCTCACTTACAGTCTTCAGCCAGGCAAAAATCCTAACTCCCATGAAACAAATCAGAACTAAATATTTAAACTACTGATTCAGAAAAACTACAGTGATGCTTCACTGACAATACAAGATTGGAAGGCCAAGATTGGAGAACATGCAGCAATCGAAAACCTGACTGCATATTTGCAGTAGAATCTAATCAAATTCAAGCAGAAATGGCCCCCTTACGTACAACATATACAGAAAGTCGAATTTAGACATGGTTTCTGAAGGAAAAGAGAAATTGTCTAAAATAATTAAAATGAATCAAACAGAAATGAGCAATAATCATAGTAGTTTAAAGCACAGTATAAAAATATTTAAAATCCTTAAGCACTACTTAAATAGTAAAAACACTTAAGTAGCAGTCAGTGGGGGGAGAACAAAAGAACAGAGAGGCTTGAATATTTCTAAAAGACACTTTTTCTGTTTTTTAAGTCTTTATTTTTCTTAATTTTCATATTAAATCTCATCTTTTGAATTCTCATTTCAACTCTCACCTCAGTATAAAGTTTATACAAAAGCAGCAATGATATTAATTTGCATAAAGTTCAACAACATGGATGAAAGGGATTATACTGCTATGTATGTACTTAGATGTATCTATTCTATTCCTTCTCCCTTTTTTTCTTTTATTTTTCCTATTGTTTCTACTTAACTTTTCCAAAATATAAAAAAGAAAAAAACAATGAGAAAACAACTTAGATCTCTGCAGAACTCATTAAAAATCTGTATTTCAAAAGGCTATGGCATTTATCTGATAAAGTTAAATGCTTAGAGAACATTTTGCTACGCTTTTAAATTCTTAATCATCAAATCTAGCCTATTTTTATTCTGGCAAAATAAGAAATAATCTTTCTTTTGGGAAGGATTTGGGTCTTGTTGCCCTTAGAACAGTATATCTACAATGAGTTTGGAAAACAAAGTTGAGATAACAAAGAGAATTATGCAACTGACCTAGATGCTCTGCATCTAAATTAGATGATCTAAAACTAATTAAAATTTGATCCTAGGAAAAACAAGAACCAGCTTTTTTTTT
>NW_015386272.1:1723-6262 GCF_001527695.2 Protobothrops mucrosquamatus | reverse complement strand
AAATGTAGAACCTTATCAGGTTAGCTTTGTTTTTAACCTCAGTTAAGTGCTTGAGAAACCAATTTAGACCATGTATTATCTTCCAAAGGCCTCATGAATTGTGAACTCTCTTTACCTATTTAGTCTGCTGTATTCAATTCAATTTAGTCTGGGGTATTCATCTGATGCTGTCCTGCTTATGTGCTGCACCCTAGCTGAATTCTTAAGTAGAACTTTTCCAGTTACGAAATGTTGGGTTTTCTCCTAATCAGTATAAATTGCTGATTAGGAGATAAAAGTATCCCTCAGACCAGTGGTGGCGAACCTATGGCACTGGTGCCAGAGGCGGCACTCAGAACCCTCTCTGTGGGCACAGGTGCCGTTGCCCCAGCCTTGCCTCCTCCCGCAACCCCCTCACCAGCAGCCCCCCTGGAGGAGAGTCGCCCCCAAGCGTGGCCCAGGCGGAGCAGCGCAGCCAAGGACATGGCAGCCAGGCAGCGTAGACAAGGCTCTGCCCTCACGCCCCATCACACACAGTTGATGCTGCAGGGCATGGGGAGAGGGCGTGGCCATGGCGCTGCTGGGCTGCCTGGGCGATCTGCGGCGGGCCCTGGAGGCGGTGAATGACCCTGCGGGCAGGCAGGGTGGGGTGAAGGTGGGGCAGGGGGTGGAGCGGGGGCAGGGGCAGTTTTTGGGCACTCGGTCTCTAAAAGGTTCGCCATCACTGACTCAAACTATTAGATATGGACACACAAAGTAGAATTGAAGCAATGAAAACTTGAACTATTTGCATCCTATATAAACATTTGATCTTTGTCAAGCCAGCTTTTCCTTTAGAAAACTGGCATTCTCCTCAGTAAGTACCTTTATATATAATCACTTTATCTGATAGGCACAAAGACAGGAAAGAAATATACATATACATTTATTTACTGTCATTCCTTTTCAGAGTATCAGGAGAGTCAAATGTCTACCTATGATGATGTCTGTATCCAGTCACTTTTCTCTGTCTTTATTTCAACACAACTGAAAGACATAGGAACTTGAAGACACTATTGCATCTTAAATATCCATGGACCCCATTACATACACTATTCCTGACTTTTAAAAAGATGGTACTGTTAGTCCTATTATAAACTTTTGGAAGAAATAACGAATCTATTATTTGGGATACCACTCCACTCATCAAAAATATTATTACAATCCTTAGTACTCACTTATGAAACAAATACATATTAAAGATAAAGAGAGCCAAAAGTGTATTTTTGCTATCGTGTATATACTAACAATAGTTCAAAAGTTAGCAAAAAATACTCAATAGCTACCATGCCATTTTCCCTTATAAACTGTTCCAAATGAGCCTGATCCAACTCTGGTTGACAGCATAACTTCACTTGCTTCTATTTCCCAATAATAGCTTGAATCCCTCTGTCCACGTGATCTCTGCAAAACAAGCAAGTATTTCAGACAGCTTGATGTGGAATCCATGGTTTAAGACAGGGGTGCTGAAACTTGGCCATTTTAAGACTTGTGGACTTCAACTCCCATAATTCCTCAGCCAGCATGGCTGACTGGGGAATTCTGGGAGTTGAAGTCCACAAGTCTTAAAGTGGCCAAGTTTGAGGACCCCCATTTTCAGAATTCATTAAAAGCATATATGAAATATGTTTCATGATACTTTAATACACAACCTGTATTGGCCATACAATATGCAAATTTAAATTCTGAACAGAATGTAGTGTAAAAAATGAGGATTAAATTATTAGCTTTCTGTTCAGAAATCTGTGGATCATCTGATAATTTTGTTCCCAAGAAAATGTTTCAAGCTACAGAACCTATCTTGCATTCTTTTAAAAATAAATGCATTTTCATTTGTTCTTCTGCTTCTTTTCTAATACTCACTGCACTATTGCCAATTAGCATGATTTCCCCTAGCTCAAGAGCTACCGTTACAATTCTAACATAGAAGGTATAAGAGAATACCTCAAGTAAAAATAAGAAAACATTTTATTTTATAAAATCCCTGCGTGTTTTGTTTAATTTGATTAAAGGATGCTAGTGCCTATCCTCTTCCTACCCTCTTCTTTCTTTGAACAGTTATGCAGAGGAAAGATCTATTGGAAGCTTTGGGATTTCATCTGCAAACTTGCAAATAGAATTCCAGTCAGATATGCTAAAGAGAAAACACCCATTTTGACAAGTTCATAACGTTTTTTAGAAACTCACATACTATTCAGGATAAGTAAGAAACATTTAACTACACGCATATACCAATCAGACTTGCCTGTGCAGGTATTTGATGTCTGTATTATATTCATTTCATGCAATTATATTTTTATACTTACTATTTTTTTTTCTTGCGGATTAGCTCCTGCAGCTCGCTCTCTTTGAGCCGGAACTGGTGTTTTAGGCTGTGACCACCCTGTTGGACTTGTATTGTTGGGGCTTCCTGACATAGCTGGTGGTGATGCTTCAAATATTCAAAGAAAAAAAGTAATAGATTCTAATAATACAGGACACCTTCATAAGCAAAGATTGTAGACAAGAACAGGCATGAAACCTGCACATATGCCATATTGTATAAAGACTAAACCGCACTTGACAATATTAATGCTAGCTTATACTGGTCAGCGACATTCTAGCACTTCCTATTTGGAATAGAATAGAATAGAGCTGGAAGGGACCTTGGAGGTCTTCTAGTCCAGCCCCCCACTTAAGCAGGAGAACCTACATCGTCTCAGACAGGTGATTGTCTAGCCTTTTCTTAAAGATCTCCAGTGATGGGGCGCCCACGATTTCTGGGGGTAAGCTGTTCCACTGATTGATTGTCCTCACTGTCAGGAAGTTTCTCCTTAAATCCAGGTTGCTTCTCTCCTTATACAGACAGTCCTCTGTTTAGTCCTCTGCTAAACAGCTGCCCTGTTTAGCAACCATTCAAAGTTGTGACGGTGATCAAAATTACTACCAATCCTCGTACCTATGATCACTGCAGCATCCCACGATCATCTGATCGCCATTTCTGCATTTCACTCCCTGCTTCTGACAAGCAGACTTAAAGTAGAAGCCGGCACTTAACAACTGGAGGGAAAAGTGATATTCGTCTGCCAGTCACATGATGTCTCGCTTAACTACTGTGTCACTTATTGACGGAGCTGCCAGTCCCAACTGGAGAGATAAGGCAAGGACTATCTGTATACACTACTCGCTATATGCAAAATAGAGCAGTTTCTCTTCAGAACATTCTGTCTGACCTGAGTATTCTGGATAGTTTGAGCATTTCCAAGATCATTTTGACACATTTCCTGTTTCCCAAGAAATACATTTGGAGAGGAAAACTGAAAGTTGTGGGCTGCTTCATTTCACATTTTTAAGGAGTATCTAGTTACTATATTTTAGTGAACACACTCACCAGATTCACTGTGACTACGTATAGCATCCTGAAACAAAGAGAGAGAAAATACTATCACTCTTTCAATATAACTTCTGTGAGAAACAGAACAGAGTAGCAAATGCCTCTGTAAGAGAACCTGACTCAGCAGTTTTGATTTTAGACTTCAAAACATCAGCCAAGACATATATAGTGAGAAGGGATATTGGCAATTCAAAGCACAAGGAACCTTAAAATTGCACTTTCAGCAATTATAACATGCTTAGCGTTCAAAACTTTCAACTTGAGGCCCAAATTATTTATTTACAGGTTGTACAGGAATGTCAAAATTGTTATCCACATTTTTGTGCACTGCTTAGAAATTATTTTAATAAGTCATTTATAAGCAATCCAAAATAGATAAACCAAGAGAAGAAACAAATGCATAGGATGGTTTTAATATTTCAAATTCATTTTTGCATAAAATGGTTTTTATCCTAGCGTCTCAGGGGTGTCAAACTGCCGGCCCACGGGCCAGTTGCATCATGTGGAGGCCGCACCCACCCCAGCTGCGGCAATGCGAAAAAAGTCACGATACATCACGACACGTCACGCGGCGAGTTTGACACCCGTGTAGTGTCTAAAGCAGATAGTTTGCTGAAAACATAGCAACAGGCTGGATCTGTAAAAAATTCAGATGCCCTCTCCAGCCTAGCACTGCTGCAGCTGAGCTGGTTTCTCTTTCTCTTCCTTAATGTTACGCATGCTAGTCTACGTAAACATGCACAGCAGTGATCAAACACACATTTGTAATGTTCCTCATCTGTCCAATACCATCCAAATTAACATTTGGATAATTGACAGAAAGACATATGTGCCCAAATACTCTGGAAAACAAACAAACCCAAGGTCAAAACGTGAGCCAAAAAATGGCTTGAAGGCACTTTTGCTGATGATGAACTTGTCTGTCCCTGTAAACTGGCTACAAACCACTCAGAACTTTTTGAAAGGTAAGTGGGTTTGAGAATACAATCCATAAAACAGAAATAATGAAGGTTTCAAACAATTTTGTAATAAAGCTGTGAAAAAGTTGAATGGAATCCTGTGTGAGAATTACATAATCTATGAAAAGATTCAGTTATAAAAAAAGACAATTGGGAACAACTTCAGGTCCTAAGAATGACGTGTAAAAA
>NW_015386272.1:0-1623 GCF_001527695.2 Protobothrops mucrosquamatus | reverse complement strand
TTACTTTATATAAACTGACCTGTGAATGCAGATTCCCATTCAATTACTTAATGAGAATCTATACTGATTCTTCAGTAAACGGATGGTTATTTCTGGCTCTATTTTTGTATATGTATTTAACCAGCAATTAGAAAATATAAGAGGATGACATTGAAATGAAAAAGTTCAGGCTAAGTGGCTATAGTGCTATCTGTAGTGCTATACTGCAACTGAAATTCTACTAAATATAAACAGCCCTGATTTTTGTATTAGGGTCAAGCAAACATGCCACACTAGTACTTCAATATGAAGTTTCAGTTAATTCACTCTAATCTGGTCAGCTGTTTTGTTAAATGAACCAAGCAAAGGCATCCAGATAATACCTACTCTTCCCCTTAAACAGAATCGTCTGCACCAGGACCTGGGAGAAGCATTCAGGCTGTTATTCTAGTTCAAAGCAATGAGAAATAAGAAAAGAACAGAAGGAGTAGTAAAAAAACAGTTTCCAGCTGCTCAAGATGAAAGAAGTATAGAACAGATTTGGGAGGGGGGGGAAGAGTTAATGCAGTAGCTAAGCGTAGGTTACATTATCTAAGAACTGCAAGAATTTTAAAACTGAGGCAATCACCTCACAAAGTTAGCCAAGCAGACCCTCCATGGACCGTGAAAGTTCCTGAAAGGAAAGTTCTCAAAATTATCTTCTTTCTCCTCCCCAAAATTGGAGAGCAGTAAGGTTCTGCTATAAGCCAAACTTGCAGGCAAAACAAACCAATGAAAAAGAATTCAAGTACCGTATGTTGTGAGTAAGCAAAGCACTTAACTTTATAAGAAAAACACATGAAAAAAACCCAATAGTGCAAAATCAAGTAGAATTAAAATAAACAATTACATTTCATTTCTCAAAAATGCCCCCCCCCCAATTTTATTCAATGAAAAATCAAGGGGGAAAAAAACAAAATTATCATGGACTCCATGGAAAAACCGTCTCCCCCCCTTTGTTCACCTCAACCCTTTTAGGAAACACTTCATTGCTGGTTTAAGCATTTCTAGGTGTGAGAACATCACCTATTTATCTGTTCCAGAAAAGGCAGATCAACACAAATACATGAATACAAAGTAAAACCCACCACATTCATGGAATCAGAACAAGGAGCTCAAAATTCTATCATAGCCCTGTCTCTAACAATTGTAAATTCTGTAGCTACTAGCTGAGGACATTTGAAAAACATGTTGCCTGAGAAATGTTTGAGAAAAATATTTTTTCTTAGGGTGGGCACAGTGAATAAATGGCATACAATGGAGCTTAATAGTTTAGAAAATCAGAAAAAATGCATCTGAATGAAACCACTTTATGAGTTATTAAGTAGACACACAGTTAGATATTGTAAAATACAGCTAAATAACAGGGAGTAAGAATACCTCAATTATCCGGTTATCCACAGGCATAGTAGTACTGACCATGTGGACATTTGGGGTAGAAGTGGATCTCTGTCTTTGAGAAAGGGAACATTCAGGAGAAGGATTTGTTCCACTGAATGTGAAGACATGAGGTGTAGAATATCTATGCTGAGAACTAAGGAGAGAAAACAAAATTATAGACGCATGCTTTTGTATAAAGAGATTAGCATTAACTTGTGAGAATCT
>NW_015386271.1:314859-317156 GCF_001527695.2 Protobothrops mucrosquamatus | reverse complement strand
GGGGGGGGGGGGGGGGGGGGGGGGGGGGGGGGGGAAGCAGGGAAGCGCAAGTGCCTGTCTCTGTCTCTGTCTGCCAATGGCAGACACAGGGGAAGGCTCAAAGAGCCGCATGTGGCTCCGGAGCCGCACGTTGCCGACCTGTGGTATAGCTAAAGCCGCTTTCAGGGTGATGCACCATAAAACCACAAATTAATTAAGCAAGATGACACATTGGGAAATAAGTTAGGACCAGAAGAAAAGGGGAGAGGAGACTATTGAATGAGCAGAAATATCATCTATTCATATACATACAGCTGAATGTGTCATTTTTTCGAGAGCCAATAGCGGCAGACAGTTTTTTTCTTCCTTTTCACAAGGTTTCCTTTTGAATGATAGGGAAACTAAAGAACGATATGCGAGTCATTTCAAGAGTGGTTAAAACCGGAAGCAACTCTACTTGTATAAATATTAGCTCGGAAATCATTTGCAAATTAGAATTGCTAGTCCATTCAACCAGGGAGTGAAATACAGAATCACGAACGAAGCAAGCACAGGTATTTATATATATTGCTGCATCTGATTTCTCAAATATATATATATATATATCTTAGGGCTGCAAAGGGTCTGTGTGGCTTTGCAGTGCTCAGGAGTATGTAGAGTCTGTTGTGTTTGCCAGCAACTAGTCAGCAAACCCATCTTTCCCTGACATTATTGCTATAGTCACAGAAGGCCTCCATAGGACGTCGGAAAAAGAGGCAACTGCTTTAAAGAGTTGCAATGAGGCGCTGTATGTACGCCAGCGCTCCTAAACACAAAGTGCTGCACGTCCTTATTTAACACCGCATCTCTGCGTCCTTTCTGATTATATGTAGGTTTTGCAAAAAAAAGCTTAACTATTTAATGATTTGTTGAAAGGATCACTTAAAAGCAGTTAGCAGAAAAACGTTACGTATTGTAACTTCATATTTAAGCAAGGTGACTTCCCCAAAACCTTTTTAAAGCCCTTTTGAAATGCATCCCATGTATTAATATGATTAATATGACCTCAATATGATTGATGATTGATATGACCTCAATGGAGCCTGCTTGTAAGTGGATACGGCTGAACCAGGGGTAGGCAACCTTGGCTCTTTTATGACTCGTGGACTTCAACTCCCAGAATTCCTGAGCCAGCATGGCTCAGCTTGGAAACCTCTCCCTTTCCCCTCAGCATGGCTGGCTCAGGAATTCTGGGAGTTGAAGTCTAGAAGTCATAAAAGAGCCAAGGTTGCCTACCCCTGGTCTAAACTAATGGACTTGCCTAAAGTTTATTCTATTTCAAATGTCCACACCATCAGATCTTCTCATTAATGGCACTCCTGAGAGATAGTTTAATTTGCAGTTCTTAAAAGCTTGACCCAAACATTCCTTACAGAATCTACATGCTCTGAAAAGGGACAAAGATAAGCCTTGATTGCTCCCTTTACGTGCTTCTTAACTTGATATGCCATTTATATCATTTCACTTCAGCTGGGCACGGAGGACACACGCTTTACAATAACGTAAGGCTGGGACTCCTGAATCAAGAGTACGTTCAATCTAATCTTGGTTTCCATTCCTATAGAAGTCAATCTTGAGAATGCGCAAGCAGAACTGAATGCAACACTCTGGGTCACATGTAGCATATTCAGAGTCAGGTTACCCCTTTGTGCTTTTCCTCCAATTTCACTTATTCTTTTTTTTGAGACACAGTGCCCTGAACTGCATAATGTATTATAGAGATCGACAAAATGGCAGCTGTATTTTTTATTTCCAGTTCCTTTAAAAAAAAAAAAACAGCCACAGAATGGAACAATATTTTCATTAAGCTGTCCACTATTGCTCTGAATTAAGTCTTTTTCCTGGTGGTGAACCACTACTAGTGCTGACCCCTTCAGCAAATACATCTAGTTTGGACTGGCCTTTGCCCCAACTGTTATGACTTCCTATTTGCTTACACTGTGTTTCCCCGGAAATACGACCTAGCCATAAAATAAGACCTAGCTTATTTTGGGGGGGTTCTGGCTAATATAAATCCTACATCAAAAAGTAGAGATCTTTTCTTTCCGCGAGAAGTTGTAATTGATTGACCTTCCCCCCCCACACACACACAAACTTTTGTTTCCCTGCACGTGGCGGCAGATCGTGAAGGAGAAATGGCATGGGGCTGGCAATCAGGTAAGGAAAGGCATGGGGGATGCTGACGGCAGGACGCCCGCCCGCTTCACCACCCTCCCTCCCTCCCCGGGCCTCCGGCGCTCCACCTGCCGCTTTCTTTGGCCTGGCCGCCCCCACCCTCC
>NW_015386271.1:310309-311654 GCF_001527695.2 Protobothrops mucrosquamatus | reverse complement strand
TTTAGCATATGAATGCAATGAAGTTTGATGAAGGTGTTTGTAGATGCAAACTGCCCCAGTGAACAGAACAGGAAGTGGATTAAAGCATTATAGAAAAGATAGCACCTCTGGTGACTTCCTGAAATGAATTACCCAACAGGAGACTTGGATCCAAGTAGAATCTATAGCAATATTGTTGTTTCAAAGAAATCACCCCCCCCTATGCAAATCATTGTTAAGTGATGGTTCCAAAAACAGGCCCTGTGCCAGACACTATAGAAGGTTTTAATGGCTTGGATTAGCAAACTGTCTGGGAAAAGAATAACAATAGGTAGCTAAAATACCATTTAAAAGTACTGTGGCTACTGTTGTTCCTTATGTATTATTCTACTTAAAAGAAATCTTCCTTTAGGAGATTTTTTTTTTAAAAAAATGCCCATTTCAGACCAATGAACCTGCAATGTTCCTCTATACAAACTAATACAACAGACTTGTGTGTAAGTATACAAACCTTGTTGTTCCAGGAAGTAAAAAAGGTCAGAGATGCCTATAACATTTTGTTTCTCATCCAGACCCTGCCAATTCAGCCATTTTGGTACCTTTTTAGTTCCTCCTTCTCACCAAAAGCCAGCTTGGCGTCATCCAGAGGAGAAACAGAACACTCTGACATTCGCTAGAATACTTTGTTCCCAGAGTAGTTTTCTAACATCCCTTCACTAATGAATGGTATTCTTTAGTATGGTATTAGGACTATACATTTTAAATGAAAGATCCAAGTTCAGTGCCGGAAGCACGAGCATTTTAAACAGTACAAGATGTTTCACGTTGGAAGATCTTGCTGATTCTGTGATACTGCTATGATAGGGAATAGATTGTGTTGAGCAAGTGGCCTTTTATATGTTTTTTTTTTAAATTTGTAGTCACTTCCTTAAGGATTAAAGGGAGGCTGATACTGATGTTTGTTGTTTTTTTTTTACAATTTTTACATTTGGTTGTTTAGAAAACAGATTAGTGTGCTGCAGCTGCCAAAAAGGCCAACACAGTGCTGGGCTGCATCAACAGAGGGATAGAATCAAGATCACGTGAAGTATTAATACCACTTTACAATGCCTTGGTAAGGCCACACTTGGAATATGGCATCCGTGTTGTATTGTTTAAGTGCTGCCTGTTTGTTGATAGCTCAAAATTGGAAGAGTAAAATTTTACCTACAATGGAAGATTGGAGATTGAAAGTTTCACACCTTGCTGAAATGGCAAAGATTTCAGCTTATCTGAAGAATCATTCAAATGAACAATTTTTATCTATATGGAGAAGATGGATTGTTTATATTCAAAAGAAGCATAGAATAGTGGAATATAATTTAGG
>NW_015386271.1:304322-308268 GCF_001527695.2 Protobothrops mucrosquamatus | reverse complement strand
TAAGGAGAAACTTCCTGACAGTTAGAACAATTAACCAGTGGAACAACCTGCCTCCAGAAGCGGTGAATGCTCCAACACTGGAAGTTTTTAAGAAGAGACTGGACAGCCATTTGTCCGAAATGGTGTAGGGTTTCCTGCCTGAGCAGGGGGTTGGACTAGATGACCTCCAAGGTCCCTTCCAACTTTATTATTATTATTAGCGGTGAAAGTCCAGCCCCTCTTTCAGGCGTTTTTTCATCACCTCCAAAAGTCTACCAGGATGGCCTTGTAATTGCTAGTGCTAGCAATTCGTCAGATTTTTGTGGCCGCTCGTGTCGTTTTAAACTATAATCAGTTTAAAAAGATGAATAGCTTAGCACACAATTCTTCTTTAAAAAGATAAGAGTAATGAGGCGTCTGGAGTGCCATGAAGCTCCTAGGATGAATTTGCAGATCAGTTTTTGGTTGCCGACATGCAAATCCTTGTTGGCAAATAAATTCAATAAAACAAATTGGTTTGATCGAGGCTGGCATCGGAAAACACAGTGCTGCCTTAATTGATTATATTGTGGGAAGTCAGCTCCCCAGAGAAGGAAATATTAAAAGGGCAGAAAAATATATTTCCTGAAAAGTATTTTAAAAAGCAAAAACCAACTTTGCCTCCCCCCCCTCTCTGTCCCAAGCAGAAGCCAGCTCTATACAAATGCAAATGTAAACCATCAGAAAGGCCCCAGCTAGGAGATCAAGAAGACAGAGACTTAAAATCTGCATACCCCACCCAAACTCTAGGAGTCATTAGCCCCATCACCAGGGAAGCAGGATATGATAATAGGATTAAACCACAGATATCAAGGCCTAGAAAAACACTCAGAAATAGCCTCAAAGTACATGCCACAGCAACAGGAAACTATTCCAAACAAAAGGCTAGAGGGGGTATAGAAACCTACTACCCATGTGCTCAGCCCTTCTTCCCTCTGCTCTTTCCTGCAAGAACCGTCTTTCTGCCTCTTCAATAAACTGTAACCTTCTTCCCAAAGCAGTCGCCATGTTGCTTATTTATTCCCGGCTTGGATGAATCAGGATGAAGACTTTAATCCAACAATATATCTCAGAAAAGAAAAGAGGGAAGGAGAGGGCAGAACAGAGCAGAGGAGACCACTGGTTTTTTTTTTACACAGAACCAAACCACTTGCATGTATTCCAAAGACAGACTTAGCAAGTTTGGGGTATTTTTCAGCTCCTTCATTTGCTTTGATGGTAATATTGAAGGAGAGGTGGTTAATCTATGAAAAACAAAAATTAGGTATCTGGATGTATCTTCTAACTAACATCTAAGGCAGGGGTTCTCAACCTGTGGGTCGGGACCCCATTTGGGGTCGATCGACCATTTCATGGGGGTCGCCAAGCAAGGCTGTCCGCCATTTTTTTTGTCCGCCATTTTTTTTGTCCGCCATTTTATCCCCCTTTTCCAGCGGGTGCCTTACCTCCCTTGGGCTGGGCCAGCTGGTGGTCGGCCTGCTCCGTCTCTGCCGCTTGCCAGCTACGCCTCGGCCAGAACCACGCATGTGCGGCGCTCCCGGGCAGGGAAAGTCCTCAACTTACGGGCAGGGAAAGTCCTCGACTTACGACCTGTTAGGTAGTCCTCGACTTACGACCGGTTTAGTCCTCGACTTACGACCGGTTGAGTCCTCGACTTACGACTGGTTGGGGTCGCGGCATTAAAAAGGTTGAGAACCACTGATCTAAGGCATAAGCTTTTATAAGCTCACAAAAAACTTAATGCCTTTTAATAAAATGTGTTAAGTTGTGGGAAAAAAAACTTTTTTTAAAAAAAGATAAAAGCCCCTTGCTTGCTCCAGGCTTACTTCCACCTCCAGATTGTTGCCTCGAGAGATGGGTACAGATCCAGATGGTATCTGGAGCTCTCGAAGGACCGTGGTTTCTAGTTCCTTTAGTGTTAGGTTGACCACCTTCAATCTTGACCAATGTCTCCCAGTGATTAATGAAACTTTTCCCGGAAGGATTTGGTGCATGTGGTCCCGTAACGCCAACGCCCCTGAAGGATGGTGACTTCGGTTCATTTTTTTGACTTGACGTTTTTTGAAATTTTCCGACAGAGCAATCAATCAATGGAACAGCTTGCCTTAGGAAGTTGTGGGTGCTTCATCACTGGAGGCTTTCAAGAAGAGACTGGACAGCCATTTGTCAGGGATGGTGTAGGCGGGTCTCCTGCTTGAGCAGGGGGTTGGACTGGATGACCTACAAGGTCCCTTCCAACTCTGTTATTCGGTATCTGTATCTCTGTCTATCTATCTATCTATCTATCTATCTATCTATCTATCTATCTATCTATTTATTTTATTTTTATTTATTTAATTAAATTTATATCCCGCCTTTCTCCTTGTGGACTCAGGGCGGCTATATCATTTATCTCAGGGCGGCTATATCATCTATCTATCTATCTATCTATCTATATCATCTATCTATCTATCTATCTATCTATCTATCTATCTATCTATCTATCTATCTATCTATCTCTAATCAGCTATCTGTCTTCTAGTTTACTCGGGCTCTCTGGCTGGCAAAGAGCCATAATCCAATTCATGTTCGGGACTTGTGAAGTTCATTGTGAACACCTTTCATCTGTGATTTTGGAATAGATTTGGTCTTAATAAAGAATTAAACTCAGGGTTAACTAAAGCGACTCGTGGACTTCCTGAGCCAGCATGGGGGAACTGTGACCCCTTCATGACTCGTGGACTTCAACTCCCAGAATTCCTGAGCCAACATGGGGGAACTGTGGCCCCTTCATGACTCGTAGACTTCAACTCCCAGAATTCCTGAGCCAGCATGGGGGAACTGTGGCCCCTTCATGACTCGTGGACTTCAACTCCCAGAATTCCTCAGCCAGCATGTCTCAGCTTGGAAACCTCTCCCTTTCCCCTCAGCGTGGCTGGCTGAGGAATTCTGGGAGTTGAAGTCCACGCGTCATAAAAGAACCAAGGTTGCCTACCCCTGCACTAGAATATAAATTGAGAATAAACCCCACTCCCTACTAGCACTGATGACGATACCTAGTTGAGTAATGAAAACCACCAAGGTCAGAGAGCACCAAGAACCGTTCACAAGGGTTGACTTGTTTCCTGGTGTACTCAAACCGCTTTACCACACTGCCCTTCAATTCCAGTTCACTTCAACCCCACCAAGCTTGGCAATGGGGAGGTTCATCGACATCTGAGGCACCACACTTTCCATAATCCTCTTCTCCATTCCTCACATCGTCCTATTACAACTACATTCTCACAAATTCTCATTTTTCTCATTTCCCCCATCTAGACAGATGGGCCTAATCCTGTTTGGGTCTATTCCTATCTCAGACGAAGTGGGGTTATGAATGCCATTCATTCAAAGCAAATTGCTCCTTTGTACAGATTTATTTTTCCTGTGCATTTGAATCTTTTGTTCCACCCTATTAATAAGTTACACCGAGGAACTGTTTTGTTTTTGAAAGTGACTTTATATCTCCATAAAGAAAACCAAACAAATGGACTTGAGCCATCCACACTAATTAAAAGGCGGTGTATTGAGAGGACCACTGATGAAACAGAAATAAAGTCTGCTCATGTGCTGCCAATAAGGAGACTTCTACAAATGCAAAAATGCAGCTTAATAATAATAATAATAATAATAATAATAATAATAATAATAATAATAATAATAATAATAATAATAATAATAATAATAATAATAATAATAATTAAAAAAAAATTGGAAGGGACCTTGGAGGTCATCTAGTCCAACCCCCTGCTCAGGCAGGAAACCCTATACCATTTCAGACAAATGGCTGTCCAGTCTCTTCTTAAAAACTTCCAGTGTTGGCGCATTCACCGCTTCTGGAGGCAGGTTGTTCCACTGGTTAATTGTTCTAACTGTCAGGAAGTTTCTCCTTAGTTCTAGGTTGCTTCTC
>NW_015386271.1:301910-303946 GCF_001527695.2 Protobothrops mucrosquamatus | reverse complement strand
CCTGCTCAGGCAGGAAACCCTATACCATTTCAGACAAATGGCTGTCCAGTCTCTTCTTAAAAACTTCCAGTGTTGGCGCATTCACCGCTTCTGGAGGCAGGTTGTTCCACTGGTTAATTGTTCTAACTGTCAGGAAGTTTCTCCTTAGTTCTAGGTTGCTTCTCTCCTTGATTAGTTTCCATCCGTTGCTTCTTGTCCTCCATTCAGGTGCTTTGGAGAATAGCTTGACTCCCTCTTCTTTGGGGCAGCCCCTGAGGTATTGGAAGACTGCTATCCTGTCCCCCCTCGTCCTTCTCTTCATTAAACTAGACATACCCAATTCCAGCAGCCTTTCCTTATATGCTTTAGCCTCCAGTCCCCTAATCATCTTTGAACAATGACAGAAATACTTTGCATCTGTGTAGCACACGTCAAATGTTTGAACTGCAACTGTTTGTACATCAGACCTGGAAAATAGGTCAGCGCTATTACCTCTCTAACTGTTGTTAGTGCTACACCTACGTACGGGTCATCTAGCGAGTTTATTTCTGAGCTGAGGTTGGAATGGAGGCTGTGAAGCCAAACTAATTCAAGGCAGAGTGTTCTGGCTGCAATCCTTCTGGACAATCTAGTCGGGCTTGTGGCTCAGGAGCCAAAGAAGCTGCCTCTTCTTTTCAACGTGGAAAGGCTACATTTTGCATAGAGAAAAAGGGAGATGAAATGCGTGGATCGTGGATAGGGAATTATGGATTTTTTAAAAAATTATTTAGAGGCTACCCACAGTCTAGTTGGAATTAAGACTGCCGGGAGAAATATCAACAACCTAAGATATGCAGATGATACCACTCTAATGGCAGAAAGTGAAGAGGAACTAAAGAGACTCTTGATGCGGGTGAAGAAGGAGAGTGCAAAAGTTGGCTTGAAACTCAACATTAAGAAAACTAAGATCATGGCATCCAGCCCTCTCAATTCCTGGCAAATAGATGGGGAAGAAATGGAGGTAGTGACAGATTTTATCTTCCTGGGCTCCAAGATCACCACAAATGAGGACTGCAGCCAAGAAATTAAAAGATGCTTGCTCCTGGGGAGGAAAGCTATGGCAAATCTAGACAGCATACTAAAAAGCAGAGACATCACCCTGCCAACAAAAGTACGTATAGTCAAGGCCATGGTTTTCCCACTTGCAATGTATGGCTGTGAAAGTTGGACCATAAGAAAGGCTGAGCGCAAAAGAATTGAGGCCTTTGAACTCTGGTGCTGGAGAAGACTCCTGCGAATCCCCTGGACTGCAAGGCGATCAAACCGGTCAGTCCTGGAGGAGATCCACCCCGAATGCTGTTTAGAAGGCCAGATCCTGAAGTGGAAACTCAAGTACTTTGGCCACCTAATGAGAAGGAAGGACTCACTGGAGAAGAGCCTAATGCTGGGAAAGATGGAGGGCAATAGAAAGAAGGGGATGACAGAGAAGGAGGTGGCTGGATGGAGTCACTGAAGCAGTAGGCGTGAGCTTAAATGGACTCCAGAAGATGGTAGAGGACAGGAAGGCCTGGAGGAACATGGTCCATGGGGTCGCGATGGGTCGGACACGACTTCGCAATTAACAACAACAACAACAACCCACAGTCTAGAGCAGGATTGCCCAACCTCTCTCCCTCTCTCTCTCTCTCTCTCTCTCTTTCCTCTCCCTCTCTCTCTCTTTCTCTTTCTTTCTTTCCCTCTCTCTCCCTTTCTCTTTCTCTCTCTCTCTTTCTCTCTCTCTCTCCCTCTCTTTCCCTCTCTCTTTTTCTCTCTCTCTCTCTTTCCTCTCCCCCCTCTCTCTTTCTCTCTCTCTCTTTCCTCTCCCTCTCTCTTTCTGTCATCTCTCTCTCTTTCCTCTCCCCCTCTCTCTTTTTTTCTCTCTCTCTCTTTCTCTCCCTCTCTCTTTCCCTCCCCCCCTCTCTCTCTTCCTCTCCCGCTCTCTTTTTCTCTGCACTGACTCAGGAGAAGCCGGCCCACAGACCTTCTGCTGCCAGTGGCAGGGCTGGAAAATCGGGTTCTGCAGGATGAAGCAATGAGGA